>NC_054707.1:29252074-29459811 GCF_016097555.1 Gigantopelta aegis
TCATTAGTTCAAAGATTCAGTAGCGAGTAAACCCTCCACGTGTCCGGATGACTGCCTCCAACCTCCGTCTCATCCCTCCAGTTAAACGTCAGATTTGTTGAAGGGGCAACTGTTGCCACTCCCGATGCAAAGCTGCTTCCAATTCATGCACATTCTGTACAGGTGGCTCCATTGACTATATATGATGCCTGATGATGTCCCAAATGTGCTCCAACGGATTCAAATTTGGACTCATGGCTGGCCAAGGCAGAGTGGTTACAGCGTTGTTTTGGAGGTAAGCTGTTACTGCCCGGGAATGTTGGGGTCTAGCATTGTCATCCATGTACACAGGCCTTGTAGCGAGTGGGTGGTTGTCGAAATGAGGGACAACAACTGGTTCCAGGACATCTCGAATGTACCAATCACCTGTGAGATTGCCTTATATGGTGATCAAGTCAAGCTTACAGTCGTGTGACATACACCCCCTAATCATTACCGATCCTCCACCATAAGGAACACATGGCCTGATATTCTTAGATGTATAGGCTGTATTTCTCTGCCTCCAGACCTTTACTCGACCATCTGTGACATGACACATGCACAAGGAATCTGCTTTATATAGTCCAACCAATGGATTCTTCACCATGTTCTCAGATTCCAAGCCCTTTATGCTAAACACCATGCCAAACGTATTCTCCGATGGTGATCTGCCAGTAGGGGGCATTTGATGACCCTTCAGGATGCATATCCTTCTGATGTCAAGCGGTTCCTCAAGGTTCTCAAAGACGGACATCAATTAGGCAGCCATTGGTTCTTGTGACATCAAAGGCTGTGGTATGTGTTATCCTATCTATGGGATGGTGCATATAAAAGATCCCTTGCTGCTAATCGAAAAGAGTAGCCCATGAAGTGGTGACGGGGGGTTTTCTCTCTCAATACCTGTGTGGTCCTTAACCATATGTCTGATGCCATATAACCATAAATAAAATGTGTTGAGTGCATCGTTAAATAAAACAGTTCCTTCCTTCCTTCAAGCTGTGATATGTCACACGACGTCATCCGATCCGAGGGAGGTCCACCACATCATTGGTTTGCTCATGTTTCCTCACCAATCGACTGATGACTGTGTGATGGTAGCCAAGTTGATGCCCAATAGCTTTGAAGGACATCCCTGTTGAATGTATTCCTATTATCTGCCATCTTTGCGCTTCTGATATCCTCCTTCGTGCCTTCTTCTCAGTGAATGATTTAACTGTGCAATACAGCGGAGTTAAATACCCATATTTGGTGCGTGAACATACTGCATTTTGGAAAAAGTTTGGGAGGCATGATGCACGCATGAACAGTCGCATTATTTCTATGGAACACCATTCTGGTGATAATCACCACTGATATAGCAGTTGCAGTTATTTGTGATATATTATAATTCATTATATCAGCGGTTGCTTAATGTTTTTACAGGTGTATAGATATTTTGGGATTTAATTACACTTATAATGTTATGCTTCTGACTCCAATTGTGGGATTCACAGCAACACAGAAGTACTAGTATGCTAAATTCACTTAGGATAAACAGTTTGTTTTGTTTTAACGACACCACTGGAGCACATTGATTTATTAATCATCGACTATTGGAGGTCAAACCTTTAGTAGTTGAGACATATAGTCTTAGAGAGTGGAAAGCTGCTACATGTTTCCATTAGTAGCAAGGGATCTTTTATATGCACTATCCCACAGATAGGATAATGCCTTTGATAAACCAGTCATGATATACTGGCTGGAATGACGGGGAGTCGATCTTAAAGTGACCGTGCATCAAGCGAGCACTTTACCACTGGGCTACATCCCACCCTGTCTCATGGGATAAAGTAAGGCCAAATGAAGAAGATACATGCACAACTCACTTGATATATGGCTTGGAGCTGGGATATGAAGCCAGTATTTATAGTTTTAAATCCAGTCGTTTACACTAGTGCTGTCCCAAAATGTAATTTTTTTATGCAGGTTATGTTACTTTGTAATAGAGTGCTCCTTCCTCTCAACCGTGGCTGTAATTTAAAGTTTAATAAACACTCAATCAGGCCTTTTCCCAAGATTTTTTAAGGCGCTTACGATTTTAGCATCAGTATAACACAAATCAAGCCAAAATAAGTGGGGTATTGGGTTGACAAGAGTTAAGGGGGTGTTAGGATAAAAATGATTGATTGCCAACTTAACTGTACCTTTAAAAAGTGCTTCACCTATCCTTTATTCAGTTAAACAGTACAGTTGATTCTTCTTTGATCGGCCTTGAAGCTTGATTGCTCGGCACGGGAATCCCGTTACATGTAAGCGGTCCCAGTAGATGTGGTAAAATTACCAAACACAAATTGTGAGCAGACAACTGGTCCATTGTTAGGTATTTAGGAAGTGTTTTACCTGTCATAGTGATTAGGTGTGCTTGTGATATACTGGTACATAAGGTGTTTGCAAGAGGTAGTCTGTACTTGTGATAATTGTTTTTCTAAAGCACATCAAATCAAGGCGTAGCGGCAATTGATTTAAGGCGCTTCCATGCTGTCAAAACACTTACTTTACGGACCAAGGCGTGTCGGGCCGCTACACCTAACGGCCCTGGGGAAACCCCTGTGACAATAGATGATATGCACATGTATTTGTGTGCTGAGGGGGGCGGGATTTAGCTCAGTTGTTTGAGTGCTTGCATAAGGTGCTTGCGTCACAGGATCGAACCCGCTCGGTGGATCCATTCTACTGATTGGGTTTTTTTCTCGTTCCAACCAGTGCACCACAACTGGTCAAAGGCCATATGGTATGTGCTTTCCTCTCTATGGAAAAATGTATATAAAAGATCCATCGCTACTAATGGGAAAATGTATATAAAAGATCCATCGCTACCAATGGGAAAATGTATATAAAAGATCCATCGCTACCAATGGAAAATGTATATAAAAGATCCATCGCTACCAATGGGAAAATGTATATAAAAGATCCATCGCTACTAATGGGAAATTTAGCGGGTTTTCTCTGACTATGAAGGGGCGGGATGTAGCCCAGTGGTACAGCGCTATCTTGATGCGCGGTCGGTTTGGGATCGATCCTTGTAGGTGGGCCCATTGGGCTATTTCTCACTTCAGCCAGTGCACCACGACTGGTACATCAAAGGCCGTGGTATGTGCTATCCTGTCTATGGGATGGTGCATATAAAAGATCCCTTGCTGCTAATCAAAAAGAGTGGCTCATGAAGTGGCGACAGTGGGTTTCCTCCCTTAATATCTGTGTGGTCCTTAACCATGTGTCCAATGCCATATAACCGTAAATAAAATGTGTAGAGTGCGTCATTAAATAAAACATTTCCTTTCCTTTCCTGATGACTATGAGTAAAAAGTTATCAAATGTTTGACATCCAATAGCCGATGATTAATAATTCAATGTGGTGTCATTAAATCTGCCAACTGTTTTGTGTGTGTACATTATAGACCTCGATGGTGTAGTGCTTAAACCATCAGTTCTAAGGCTTGCAAGTATTTGTTTTGTATGTCTATGTTAACCAGCTATTTTTCACATTTGCAAACTATTTTGGTTGGTTTCCAAAGTGGTAATTTGGTTTAATATGTATTGTAAGAACCAGTCTATACAGAGTATTAAAAAAAAAAATGGCTGGCTGAACATATCCCATGCAGCTCTGCATTCCCAGTCTGGAGCTCCACGCGGTAAGACGTGTTTGTTTCGCTGGTGCATACTGCACATGTTTTCGTGTGCTCGACTTGGGGATCCTTCAT
This sequence comes from Gigantopelta aegis, assembly GCF_016097555.1. Classification (NCBI taxonomy): domain Eukaryota; kingdom Metazoa; phylum Mollusca; class Gastropoda; order Neomphalida; family Peltospiridae; genus Gigantopelta; species Gigantopelta aegis. The sequence continues at coordinate 29,255,833 of NC_054707.1, forward strand.
TTCGTTGTTTTTGTCAGCGAAATGAAGTTTTCTACTGGGATGTATGTGGCCATTGGAACTGATTGAACACTGGAACGCTTCTCGTTTCAACAGTCTGCACCACCAGGTTGGATTCGTTTTTAGCGAGATTCCTCGCCTCCACGTCATTTCTCCGTCTGACTATGTCGACTTGTTTTTTCGTGACTCGTATGACGGCCATTCTGCAGAACGCACGGTTGTTCGCATTTAGTCTCATGTCCAAGCCTGTCCTAGCAGCACTGGAAGATTACTCATTTTTTTTTTATTAAATAGTCCGATCCTCTCTTCTTTCTCTTATTTAATTTTGGACTGTCCTTCTAAAATGCTCCAAATTATATAAATATTCGGCCGAGCAGTCAATTTTTTTTTTTTGGTTTGTAATATTTTTATTTTTAATTTTTTTACTAATTGCCATTTTCAAATTTCTGCCCATTTTCAACTCTACCCCCCCCCCCCCCCCCCCATCCCGTGTCAGGTCACCGATGTTATCAGAGGTCGGACTCAGGATGGGCATGTTCGAAACCCTAGTGGTATATGGGCACATTAAACAAGTTATCATTATCATCATGCAGCTCCAAACAAGAGTGAGTTTTAAAGCCACATTACACTGACTTCTCTCACTAACCACAACAGTCATCCATTAATTTGCATTCAGGACAGACAGCCCAGATAACTAAGGTGTGTGGTCAGGACAGTGTGTCTGAACCTTAATTGAATGTAAGCATGAAAATAAATTGAAAATAAATTGTTATATATGTCAGTATCACTGAGGGTTAAGACAGGATGGAGGCGGGGACAGTCTTGGCCATCAAAGGAAGAGAGGTGTGGTTTAGTAAGTCATTTCTAATTACTTTCTGTAATTATTATGAAGAGGAAACATGCTGCCTTCACTCACTTCAAATATGACAGTATAATATACCGTAGCCATTGATATTCCAGTCATGGACCACTGGCTGGAATGGGAAATAACACAGTGGGCTTACCAATGGAATCAGTTATGACTCACTACCTCAGTTAGTATGACTCTGACCACTGAGCTACATTGTTTCTAGCAAAAGAAAACAGGATTCTTATGGTTAGCACATTTCCATGAAAATGCCTGACAATGTCTGTTCATAGAAATTGTATTCTTGTATTTGTAGAAGAAAATCATTCAAAGATACAGTGTAGCCCGAGCCAAGTCTGGCTTCCCGCTTTTCACAAACTGATAGAATATTGATTTCTTTGCAAAACAGCAAGTGAATGATTAAATGGCAGCCTCCTCTGTGGAGGCGGGAATAGGTCAAGGTCATCTTGTTAAGCTCGTGGGAATTTCTCTTTACACTGACAACTAGCAGACCTAGCTGACCGTTCTTACTCATTGGTTAATTTCAACATTTTCTTCATGACTTCCAATAAACAACTGTTAATCTCAACTGTAATATCTAATGAGTGTCTTGAGAAAATTAGATTTTAGATGAAAACAAAACCTACAAGACATCTAGTGTTTCCCGCCCTGTGCAGTATACAATTAAAAATAATGGCTTGTATTGATTTTTCGGTTGCTGTGCGCAGTGAAGGATGTTGCTATATTAGGAGGAAATAAAGGCGGGAAAATAGCTGGAGTTGCTTTGTCAGCATAAACTGCCAATTATGCAGACGTCATATTGACTCTGAAGTTTCATTAACTGGTATTAATGCACACAGTGTCACAAGTTAATATCCGAGATTAATATCATGATAATGGTTCTGGATGTGGTTTATTGTCTGTGCTCTGGATAGAATCACCATCATCACTATAGCCATACACTGTCAGACTTCTATATTTGACACTTTAATCAGTAAACAGTTTTTTAAACTGGACACTTTGGACATATTGACTTGACAAACGTAGGTTTTAGTCATTATTTATTGCTTGAGGGGCTTGTGTCACGATTGAACTGCCTCGATGGACCAATTTTCTTGATTTTGTTTCTTATCCCAACTAGTGCCCCATATCTAGTATGTATATTAACGGGTGTGGCATGTAGGCTGTCCTTTCTGTGGGAAAGTGCATATGAAAGATACTTTGCAGCTGATAGTAAAACATAGCAAATTTCTCTAAAGACTACAGAATTACCAAAAGTTTGACATCTAATAGCCAATGATTAAATTAATCAGTGTACTCCACAAAACAAAGATTATTAATGTTAATATACAAGCTGTAAAGCTCATTCTTTCAGGATCGATCACACTGAGTGGCCCCATCCCATCCCTGACTGGTACATCAAAGACTTTGATATGTGTTGTCCTGCCTTTATACATACACAAGATACCTTGCTGCTTTATCAGTAGAAGTAGCTGGTGGTTTATTCTTTCTCGACCAAATGTGAAAATATGTAGCACCAAACAGCCATAGTTTAAAATATGTAGGACACCAAACAGCCATAGTTTAAAATATGTAGCACCAAACAGCCATAGTTTAAAATATGTAGCACACCAAACAGCCATAGTTTAAAATATGTAGCACACCAAACAGCCATAGTTTAAAATATGTAGGACACCAAACAGCCATAGTTTAAAATATGTAGCACCAAACAACCATAGTTTAAAATATGTAGGACACCAAACAGCCATAGTTTAAAATATGTAGCACCAAACAGCCATAGTTTAAAATATGTAGCACACCAAACAGCCATAGTTTAAAATATATAGGACACCAAACAGCCATAGTTTAAAATATGTAGCACCAAACAGCCATAGTTTAAAATATGTAGGACACCAAACAGCCATAGTTTAAAATATGTAGCACACCAAACAGCCATAGTTTAAAATATGTAGCACCAAACAGCCATAATTTAAAATATGTAGCACACCAAACAGCCATAGTTTAAAATATGTAGCACACCAAACAGCCATAGTTTAAAATATGTAGCACACCAAACAGCCATAGTTTAAAATATGTAGGGCACCAAACACCATAGTTTAAAATATGTAGCGCACCAAACAGCCATAGTTTAAAATATGTAGCACCAAACAGCCATAGTTTAAATATGTAGGACACCAAACAGCCATAGTTTAAAATATGTAGCACACCAAACAGCCATAGTTTAAAATATGTAGCACACCAAACAGCCATAGTTTAAAATATGTAGCACACCAAACAGCCATAGTTTAAAATATGTAGGACACCAAACAATAGTAGTTTAAAATATGTAGCACACCAAACAGCCATAGTTTAAAATATGTAGGACACCAAACAGCCATAGTAAACATGACTGAAAGGTTATTTTGCTGTATATAGACATATTTCAAATATGCAAATGTTAAATACTGGTAGATAATGTACACCAGGTGTATATATTTTGCAGTTGTTGAGGAGCTTTACCGACAGCACAAAAGTGCCATCAGTTATGCTCTCTACCTGTGGCAATTTATATCTCAATGACAGTAATTACCATTGGTGCCATCATTAAGTTCGAGCCTGAAATAAAAATACTTGCTTCAGTTTTTTCTAAGAAAAGAAATATTAGATATGCAAACAGTATTCAGTTTTTAAAACAAATGTCCACTCTTATTATTTGTATCTAATAATTCCATTGAAAACAAATCATGTCACCAAATTACCTGGCCACCCAAATCCACCCACCCATCCACTCAATCCATCCACACATCAGTGCGTCCATCCCATTCATTATCATTCAGTAGATTTACACCCAGGATGAAAGTCATTAATTTGGTATAAATAGATTTGTACCCAACTGCCACAGCAATCAACTGAGAAGTCATTAAATATTAATTTATAATCATTCTGTGTAACATGATGGCAAAATTATAAAATAATTCCAACAGATATTTATGCAACATGTACACCATTTATTGTGCATGTATATTTCAGGATAGATGTGCATGATATATATTCAAAAACTAATGTTATTGATTTAGTTTGTTTTATCTGAATACTGTACTAAATTAGTACACAGTACCACACATTGTATCTGCAATTTGTATTTGCAAGTGCATTTGTATTAACTCAGTCTTTTAAAAATATTGTTCCTTTTACTTGTTAAAAGCTCTACCCTGAATTTGCTGTCAGTATCCATATTGATAGAAAATGTGTCCAGAAATAACTGCCAAAAAAATCAATAAAAAATCAGGATTTTATATTGATTTTTGTTGTAATAATTAATTTTATTTCAAGTATTCATTTTAATTGGATATTAAACATGTTTTTGTTTTATTATCTTCTAACTGTAGTTTTATTTGAGCATTCTAGCATTTGTAAGTACCAAAAACAAAACAAAAAACCTACATGTCACCTCATTGGGTTTTGACTTGATAACTATTGGCAGTATTAATTTTATTATCATTTGCATACTAATACACATTTACTTTGGCTCAGTCTGTTGAAGATATTTAACACTGGCACCTTCATAAAATGTAGGTATCTCCAGACCAAATCAATTGCCATATTTCCAATAACATTAAGCATCTTTTTAAACTGCTATATAAGCAGTATACAAGTCCACACAGACTGTACACATATAAAAAGTGTGGTACCTTATTATATTTATTCCACCTAGAAGAAATGTTTTGTTTTGTTTAACGACACCACTAGAGCACATTGATTTATTAATCATTGGCTATTGGATATAAAACATTTGGTAATTTTGACAGTCTTAAAAAGGAAACCCGCTAGATTATTCCATTGGTAGCAAGGGATCTTTTATATGCACCACCCCACAGGCAGGATAGCACATATCACTGTCTTTGTGCACTGGCTCCAGCTAGAAGAATAAGACATGCCAGTTATGAGATTGAAATAATGTTTAACAACCCTAATGTTCACACAAACTCACGGTTGGATTTATTATACACTGAACTTATGTACACTGAGTAACAACTGTAGAGTAAACAAAAATATATAGAGGATAATAAACAAGTTACCAGTTATCAATTTTATGTCCCCCATGAAGTAATTTTCACTTATCACGAGCTTTAGTGGATGACAAATGAAAATTATTTCACAAGGGACATAAATTTTATAATAACTGGTACCAAGTTTGTTATTCTATTTATTACCCAGCTATTTTTTCTCTCTAAAAGCCTTTTATATTCCATATACATATGGAGAAATGATAACACACTGTTTTGAGTATTGCTTTAACTTTGTATTGTAATAACATTCTGGAATCTTATATAATTTTCAAAAAAACAAAGTTCTATTTATTCTGTTAAAAACTATATAATGAATTGCATTAAAATAACATTTTATTACAAATGTCACCAGGAAAACAGAGAGCCATAAACATGAACACTTTAAACTATGTGACTTTATTTTGTGTTTGCCAGATTGTGATGACGTCATCTTTTGTACCGACATGGTCATTGGTTTGTAAGCATGAAATTGTCCAATAGTATTGTACATAACACCAATTAATGCAGAGTATTTTACACAGAGAAAATTTTCCCCCTTATTAGTGACAACTGGGGTAATAAATTAGTTTATTGTGCATATTACTACCAATCAGAACAGCAGTTTGGTGGTGTACCTTGACTTGAACATTCTTGCACCTGAAATTTTGACATAGAAATCTTGGATTTTGCACAATTGAAGACAACCTGTTGGTCTTTAAGAGATATCGTAATTTGTATACAAATCTAGTTAAAGATATTTTCCTTTTTTTCAGGATGGCTTTGTGGAATTCTATGCACAAGGACAAGAAAGACGAAATGAAAGCCCGTGGCCTAGTTTAAAGCAGATTTGTGGGTATGCTGTGGGCGCTATTGGAGTGTTGACACTGGGTGCCATATTGACTCAAAAATCTTGAGATGGATACATTACTCGATGTTTCTCTGGCATATTTTCATCAACAATCGGACCAGCGAGGAAGTGAGAAGTTAACAAGTTCATAAACACAACAGTGTACCTAAAGAAGCAACAGTAGATGGGAGTTTGATGTGTACTTTTGTAGCTTGAACTCAGCTTAAGATACAGAGATGCCAACATCTGCAGTTATTTTCATACTATAACCAGACTTCTCAGCCTTTGTGCAGTTCACCCTTTTAAAATATTGTTTAAAGATAAATGAGTATTAGGCCCACTTTCCATTAACGCCAGTTTATCAATACAGGGCATTTATATAGTACCTTTTCCTTATATGCAATTCCACACAGGTATTCAATGCGCTGAAAAAAGTCGATCAATGAGCGATTTTTATGCATGCAAATTTTCAGCGCGGTTATCTCATAACATGAAGCATTTACTTTTGGTCTAAAGTAAACTCTGACAACGTCAAATGTTCTATGGTAATCCACTTGAGAAAACGCAAGATATATGGAAAAGCACGTTTCAAGTCTCTGAAAATTGCAAGAACGACAGTATCATTCGCACGAATCTAAGTTTGCATAACCTATTAAAGTATTTTTTGTTTGCGCCAAATTTGGAGATCACCATTTACTTGAATATAATGGGTGACGCAACAAGGAAATGGGTTACTTGAATTTATTTCTGCGTAACCGATAAATGGGTCACGCAGATTTTCAATTATCAGAGGCTTGCATTTGCATGATAAAACATGTTAATGGAAAGCAGGACAAAGCTACATGTATGTTTCAAGTTTATGGAAAGATTAATTAAAATATTGCCTTCCACAACTTGAATTGCAAGTGAGACCAAAATGTTGACTTTTGTTTTGTTTTCAATGTTGGCATCTCTGAACCTGTAGAAACATAGTTGTGTCCTCACTCTGTTCTGGTGTTTGTCAGCCCTTTTACCACAATCACATGGTTTTATAGTCTGCATCCGTCTACAATCGTACTATTTATTGTTAAGTTTTCCTCTACATTTTGATTTTGATGTTAGCATCTAGTGTAGTATATCATGTAATGTATGTCATTAACAGTGTTGTATTATAATTCTTTAAACATTGGTAATAAAGAACATAATTTTTTTACTACTAAGCTTGAATGCATGCAACTCGGTTACAAATTATTTTTAAAATGTTTGTTAATGATATATACATATATCTGTAATGAGCTATGATAACATAACAAGTATCTGGCATATTTACTATCCATATGACACTAAATAAGTGGGTGACTTGCATGTTTATCAACATCATGGTCATATACTAATAGATGAGTGACATAGCCACCAACCAGTACATGACTTGCACATGTACTCTTCTTGTGGCTACCAGTCTTTACTGTAGGCGACTGGAATCAGATGCCAGTTAAAAAATATAAAACAGAAACTTTATACCTCATTTTCTTTTGTGAGATTCAAACTTAATGTAAGAGTTCAAAGCAGACACTTATGTGTCATGTGTTTAATGAGGATGAAAATAAAAATATTTTAGCCAATATAATGGGTTTGAAACCTCGCATGAAGTGTTAAACAGGCATAAAATATCTTGTTTACATCCCTTCCCAGCCAACAAATGATCATATAGTGATCAGACATGCCTAGTCTTGGACAGAACTCTCTGGGGAAGTCAGAGCTTGCACACACAACAGGTTTCTGATAGAAGCACAACAAAAAGTCACATACCCATACTCATTAAACATAGGTGTGGTGTTTTGGTTTTGGTAGTTTTCTTAGATGACAATATCACTTAAAAAGTTTGTATTTCAGATTTTCATTATCATTAGAAGTACAAAATGTACACATAGCGGGTAATCACATTGTAATACTAAACAGGATGAGGGATGTGTGAGAACAAGGTGCTACAAGATGACAGGGCAGTATTTACCATCACTGAAGTAGTTTGTATTATTTCACTTCTTAATTAACAGGAGGCGGGACGTAGCCCAGTGGTAAAGCACATGCTTGATGCATGGTCTGTTTGAGATCGATCCCCATTTCTCGTTCCAGCCAGTGCTCCACAGCTGGTGTAACAAAGGCTGTGGTATGTACTATCCTGTCTGTGGGATGATGCATATAAAAGATCCTTTGCTATTAATCGAAAAGAATAGTCCATGAAGTGACGACAGCCGGTTTCCTCTCTTTATATCTGTTGTCCGTAACCATATGTCTAACACCATATAACCGTAAATAAAATGTGTTGAGTCCGTCCTTAAGTAAAACATTTCCTTCCTTCCTTCCTTCTTAATTAAGAGGCCTGTTTGAATATGTCTGGCATATCACAGGGAGAATAATAGTACATGTAGTGTTCTGGTTAATCTAGATCATGGAGTATTTCTGACTTAATCATTTAACCAGTTATGAATTCATCAATCACAAGTTTGGCGATGGAGTAAAATTAAGTACAGTAGGTCTCTGGTGCACTATTAAATGTGGATTTTATATTTAGCTTACATTTAGGCATACTGTTTATTTATTTAATGCATAAATGAGTCTTGTCATACAAGCTTAATTGCAATTTACATAAGAAAAAGAAACTTTAGAAGAATCTCAACATTTTACGTGTTTTTCCCCCCAAAATTAAAATCAGTTATTTTTATCCCAACATTTTATTTATTATTCAATAATACCCAAGCACATGTAGGAATTTTAGCATGGGGGTCTAGACTGCTCTCCTACAAAATGTAATTGAAAGAAAAAAAGAATATTTTCTTGAGCAGGGAGGGTTTTCGACTCCCAAAACCCACCCCCTGACCTGAAATATTTGTATATTTCTAAAGTGCTCATGTTCGTATATACTCGTATTGCATTCTCTGTAGATTGTTGTTCTGTACAGTTGACCATCACATTTTGTTTATTAAATCTTAAGTTAAAGTACCAGGTATTGGTATTCAGGGTTTTCCTGACCATTTGTGAACTATTATTAAATAAATGCAAAATCTTTGAATATTTTTTTGTTTGTTATTGTAATTATAGAAAACATTGGCTTCGAAATAGTTTTCGTAACCATCATGAATGAAAAATTTGTTATCATTCTTTTGCCAAGTGATGTGTATTTCAGCCTTGCAAACATTCTTTAAAAAAGCAGGTTTGAACATACAAGTATGTTGTACTTTTGTTTATTTAAATGTGGTTTGTTATCTTATGGGTCCAATATAGTGAATTTGTCTGTAACAAATCAGTGAATATTATAAATGTTTGTATTGTCTTTTTATTGTATTGTTTATACATAAGCAGTTTTGTTTCAATAAGTTATTTGTGTCAATTTGAAAATGCCTTTCGTGATGATTGTATCTGGTTAATACAGTATGTACGCTCTCCATTCTTTTTTTACAAACATATATGACCTGTACAATATAATACTACTAGAATTTTAGTGTGAATGTGATAATTCTCGTCAATAAAGTGATATTTTGGTGTATAAACAGTTATTTTCAACTAGTTGATATGCAGTTGTTTTCAGTTCCAATACATGTACCAGTAATGCTGCAGATACACCAACAAGTCCAGAGCAAAGTAATGTGTAGTTAGGGGAAATAATCATAGGGTCACATGTACTTTAGGTAGCATCAGAAATTACTGTAAAAAAAACCCAACTAAATATTCAGTCCAGGGTTGACGGCTTAGCTCAGATGAGGTCAAGATGTTAGAGACTGAACCTAAAGTGAGGCAGAGGACTGGTTTAGGAAAAAATAGTGTGGTCAGACTGGACTTGTCATTACTCTTTTCTGTTTGCTACTTCTCCCCATCTCTCTCCTAAAGTGTACATAGAACAAAAATGGTCCTTTTGTCAAGGATAATTTTTTTTTTTTTTTTTTTTATCAAATGTTAAATGTATGTTCCCCAGAAACTTGTGGTTTGTACACTTGTGAAGATGCTGAGAATTGTGAAGAAACCCAGATAGGAATAGGATTGCATGTATCATCACAAGGCTACATTTAAAGTTATTCTTGTTAGCGTGCCATCGTTACAAATAAATGTATTTTATTTATTTTTCATAACAAATATAGCAGAAGTCTGGCTATTTTGTGTATAACAATCCATTAGTTTGTTTTGATGTTGTTCGTAAGGATCATGCCAAATGAGAGATATTTCTGCATATTTGTGGCACATGTAAATTGTTATTGTTTTCATATTGTGATAGTATTTTTTTTAATATACAAAATGGCCCATACCACAAGCTTTAATATAGCTGTTCTGCAACACAGGTTGGAATAAGGGCAAACCCTAAAAGGTCTGTCAGCAATATATTAGAGGTTTGGCAGGAATAGAAAGGAATAGAAGGAATAGAAGTCTGGCCCAAACCAGCCTCTGTATTAATGTCATGTAGCCTCTTTATCACATACATTAATTTTTACAATATATAGTTTTGGGGTGGGTTGCTTTCAGTTTTGTTCACTAGACTCATAACATCAATTTAGTGTCCTTAATTAGATTCCTCGTTTGACACAAAGAAAAATGTAAGTACTTACAATAACCAAAAAGAGGGGCCCTTCTAAATCTACACGTGGGAACTGGTTTGAGATTTCACTGTAAATGTTAGTTAACACAGTTTTATGATTTGTAATGATGAATGTCAGTTAAAATGTACTGGGAAAATTAATAGTTGTCAAATTAGAGACCTATATTTTGCATCATAGCTACATGTAATTTGTTATCCTAAATATTAACATTTCATTTCCTGTTTCAAATAATAAAACAATTTCTAAAGTATTTATTTCACTGTAAAAAAAAGAAGTCATAATCAAAAATCAAAAAGAGTTTGTAATCTTGTTATAACAGAAATGGAAATATTGTTTTGCTTCTATAAACAGGCCTAGACATCTAGCAGGATAGTTAACTATTGTTTCCATTGTATTAATAATATAGGCTTTTTATTTTTACCTGCTTGATGGAATGGAAATCAGCTGTTACACAGATTTGTTTGACAATTACAACAAATTTGATACAAATCCTATATCTAGTTTTTTTCTGAGGTATCAAAGCTTAAAACTATCAATGACTGATTGTGTTTAAGAAATTTATATTTAATATCAGGCACATGTGCAGGAACTTTAGCATGGGGGTATAGACAGTCGCAAGGAAGTTATAAGGGGGGTGGGGGGTGGGGGGTCAAGACATTCTCCTCTATAAATGTATTGACAAAAAAGAAAATTTGCTAGAGTGGGGGTGGGTTGGGGTTATGTTGGTGTTGATCCTGAAATACTTCCCTTTGCCTGAATATTTAAACATGGGGTTGTGATGTTTGTAAGAATATCAAGAAACATTTAATTAATAATCATTCTAAAATATAGAATTTAGATTCCTGGATACACTCAAACCAGCCCTAAGTTCAGCCAGAGAACGTTTCGCTAATGTTCGCGAACTATTTGCTTGGTTCCTGATGTGGTCATTTAGTTTCATGTGAAGCACATAAACCAGTCTAGCAGATGTTTTTCTGCTTGGTCTGGCTGAATGCAGCACAGTGTTCAGTACTCTTAAAAGGAATGTGTAAAACATGGCCTCTTTAAGATCCTGTATAATTTAGCTTCCTTTTTAATTCAGGTTAGTCTAGTATATTAAACAGTATGTGAGAATAGTAATGTGGCCACTTAGATTGGTAGTTGCTTAATAGAGGTTAACCATCTGAGCAGGTTTTACTACATATACATCATATTTTGACTTCTATTTTTCAGTATCAAAATTAAATAAAAGTTATAAGTTCTTAAGAGAGGGTTTAGCTCACAGGGTCCTGTCTTGCTGAAAGGCAAGATTTTTACAGCACAAACAACTAGATAACAGTGATATATTTATAATTAACTACTCTTCTGTGCCGTTATTCCATCTATCTGTGTGGTAAACTTGTTGATTTTTTGTTAACCTCTGGAAAAGTATCCATTTTGTTTCGAGTAACAAATTCATGCTGAGGAAATAAAGAGGCTGTAGACTGAATCGTTTGTGTTTTCATTGTGATACATATTTAAAAAACCAATACAAGCCGTATTCCATGATGGATCACGCGGGGTAGGTGGAGGCACTGTCATTATTGTATGCTTGGTGGATCTGTTGACTTGTGATGAGCTCTGGAACAGCCCTAAGGATGTTCATAAAGATTTATGGGTGTATACTACCAAATCAAATCCCATAGACAACGATAGTAACATGTGGCTAAAACCCCTAAATGCAGCATATTAATCGACATAACACCAGATATAAATGCTACACCCCTCACCCTTAAAGTGAATCAGAAAGAAAAAGAAGTGTTTTATTTAATGACGCACTCAACACATTTTATTTATGCTTATATGGCGTCAGACATATGGTTAAGGACCACACAGATTTTGAGAGGAAACCAGCTGTCGCCACTACATGGGCTACTCTTCCGATTGGCAGCAAGGGATCTTTTATTTGCGCTTCCCACAGGCAGGATAGCACAAACCATGGCCTTTGTTGAACCAGTTATGGATCACTGGTCGGTGCAAGTGGTTTACACCTACCCATTGAGCCTTGCGGAGCACTTACTCAGGGTTTGGAGTCGGTATCTGGATTAAAAATCCCATGCCTCGATTGGGATCCGAACCCAGTACCTACCAGACTGTAGACCGATGGCCTGTCACGACGCCACCGAGGCCGGTTTAAAGTGAATCAGAAAAAAATGGGGGTAAAACTGCTCATTTCAGAGATAATGGATAATGTCTCAGACTACTCTAGTTCCGCACAAAATTAGTACTTTTTTTTTTTGACAGGTACCACAAGGTTACTTGACACAGTGGTAATGGATGAAATAAAATTGCATACATGTTTTGCCCAGATTAATTCTTTTTACAGCCAACACACTCACATTTATCACCAATCACAGGACTTGCAGTGTTAACTTCTCTATCAAATGTTGGATGCACCTCGAACTTTGACCCAACCAGAAGTTATTTGGTTTAGTACTACTTTATACAACTCTGACCTTCACAACCAGTCACACACACCTTCAAATACAATAAAGCCCCTTGTCATGGGATACCCATGGGACCATGTAAAAAAAGTTAAGTTTGTTTTGTCTAACGACACCACTAGAGCACATTAATTTATCGGCTATCAATGTCAAACATTTGGTAATTTTGACATAGTCTTGGAGTGGAAACCTGCTACATTTTTCCATTAGTAGCAAGGGATCTTTTATATGCACCATCCCACAGACAAGATAGCACATAGCACGGCCTTTGATATACCAGTCGTGGTGCACTGGCTGTAGTGCTTCACCACTGGGTTACGTCACGCCCCCACAACAGTAATAGATACAAGCAAATTGGAAATACAGAAAACAGAGACTACATGTCTGGTTTTAAAATCATCCCTAGTGCAATACTGCATCTACCTTTGTTTTCTTTGAATATAGTTTGTATTTCTCCCAAGCCACAGTATGTCGAACATGTTTACGGAAAATATGTGGGTTTCTAAAGATGATAAATGTAATCCAGGCATCTCTTTATATTTATTTTTTGATTGTGCGATTTTAATTGGACAAGTCTCTCATCTTGGTCATTAAAAATGTAAATAAACAGAAATCCCAGAACTTGTTTTTTTAAATTAGAAATTATTATTGTGATATTGCGCACTGACATATCCAGGCTTAAACTTGTACATAAATAGACCAATATTTGGGCCCACCGACCAGGATCCTATGAAAAACATCTAGTTTTGAGGGAATTCTGGTTTATAGGTCTCCCAGCCACTTATACATGTTGAAATAAAAGAATTTGCATACCTAAATATAGGAGTTTTATAGGAATTTCGAGGTCAAATATAGGCGTTTTATAGGAAAATTTGGACCTATTATCATGATTATAGGCATTTTACATGGATTTCTAGACATTTACTAATGGTATGTTCTTACCTTACGTATGTACACAAGATACCATCTACTACCTCAGCAAATGTATACCAAGGCTTGCCAACAGTCCATGCCCATATCCAGGATACTTTGAAAGTTGGTGCATCTTGTATCAGTACGGTAATACATCCTCCTCACCTCATCAGGTGAGCAGAATCTTGGTTGGCACTTGATACACATCTCCCACATTCAAAGCATCTTCTCAATTTCTGACAGGCTGGCTGCCTTTCACTGCGAATATAACTCGGTAATGTATTTTATTAAGCAGCATTTTCGCAAAGCAATGGAGTCAAATATAGGAAATGAATCATCAATATGAGTTTTATAGGATCCTATAAAGGAAATATAGGAGGTCTGGGAGGCCTGGCCCGGTTAATTTCACTAACTTTTTGAAAATATTTTATTTAATAACACTACGATGCCAGAAGGGGTTACTGGTACCACTTGGGAGGACTAAACTACATAGTGTTTTTCATAAAGGTGACCATCCCAGTAATAAATTCCAATATGATGGAGATATGAAAAAGGCAATTTTTAAAAGACCCAATTTTCAAGGTCCAATAAAGGTCCCCATTCGTGAATACATTTATGTTATATATGTGTATTACATAAACGAGTGCCACTTTAGATTTCTTACACCAACAGGGCTCAAATTAAGCAATTTTAGATATAAGTCTATGATACATGTACTTGTATTGCTACAAAAACAATTATTTCAGGGGTGCATGGATCAAACTTTGGATGGCAGTGTGTTTCGTACCATAACCAGGACACTGTGACCTACTTTTCACAGTACTGTACATTAAAGGAAATCCTTGTCAGGGCCATATCTAACTTATCTAACTGATATATAATCATCAAACCTTGTAAGTACAACCTAGGGATCGATAGCGGTGTCATGTACCATAACTACTTCACAACAAAATACTTTTGATAGTTCTAAATACATGTTGCATTCAGACGTACTTTCTAGATAACTGACCTTCTATTACAGGTATATCATATAATTTGTTCACATTCTGAACATCATAGGAAAGTCTTGTTCAGCCTCTGAAGAATCCATTATGGTTTACTTTACTGGAAGTCATTGTCAAAAATAATGTATCACCATTGTACCCATGCTACAAAAGTGTTCCATCTTTTAATAAAGAACAACAAAGAGCACATTCTTCAATTGGTGCAGTATCATTAGTAGTTGGTCCAAAACAAAGTGTTCATCCATCCCATTGCACAAATATAATCCAATCATACACATAACACATTAATGTGTATGCTTCTTTATCAAACTCCTGATAGGTGTATCATGTACCTCACACCTGGCTCTAGTTTTAGAAATCAAAAATGAGCTAGAGCAATAGGCATGCCCCAAATAGGTAGCACTCAACTCCAGGTTGAGCATCCTTAGAATATTCCGACAGCAATGACCAAGCACTCACTTGACCACTGTTAACAAATATATCAAATAAATGTTTTGTTATTGTTTAACTGAAATAAATAATTTATTGAAATAGATCATGTAGACGAGTACTCATAAAAGCAATATATGCAGACATGTATAATACATGCATCTTGATATAATATATCTACATACATGAAAAATGTACACAATGTAGATTCCATAACAATTAGTGATATAACTTGGTTAACAGTATGTATAATTTTATATAACACTTTGAAAACACAATGTTAATAAAAGTAAATGCAATTTTGTTTGGTATACATATACATTTTAATATCATCTGAAATCATCCAAGACAACCCCTCAGTTAAAAACTCTTTGAGATTGGTGTCCATGACTTTGAGCAGACTGAAGTCTAGTATTAGTAGCTTGATGGCGTGGAGTCATGATGTTTGTAATGTTAGGTCTACGACATCTTGTTCCAATTGCTCCAAATTACTGTAATTGGATTTATTGGCCTACCTTAACATCTTATCATATTGTTGACTGTTGTTGCAACTAACAAGAGGCAGTCATGTTTATGGTTTCTCCTTGTCTGTCCGTCTTGTCTTGGAGTTGTAACTGGAAGTTGGCCTGGTGGAGGACAGTCACGGACATTTCGAATCAAGTTGTCACTCGTTCAATTTTTAATGGGAAACTGGGAAATTGCATCTGTGAAGGCTCCTAACGCTCATGCACTCCCTCTGGCCACTGCCGAGTTGTGACAATGCTTCAGACTGAATTATCCAGTAACTGAGTTCAGCTTTTTGTGCTTTTATGCATTCAACATTCGTAGTTTGCACATGCAAAGTATTGTGAGCATACTTCAGCTTGTGTGTTAATTTTGTAAACAGATGTCCGACCAGAAAACTCTGGAAAACCGCACTTAAATGCTGCAGTACATCTTAGCATGTTATAGCAATACATTCATAGATTTACATGAGATCATTTTATCTGTCACATTAAAACAAATAATGCGTTTTAAAAATGTATCCATATATAATATCAACAATGTATGTTTTGTAATAAAATAAGAATTTTGTAACAGGTCTTTCTCTTTTTTTAAAAAAACATGCTCTTATCATTTTCATAAAAACAAAGTCTAACTGTAGCTCATATTTCACCATCAAAATATTACGAAACAGTTAAAAAATCATCATCACATTTTAAGAACCGCATTCATCACTACATATTTTTGGAAATATCTAATTC
Organism: Gigantopelta aegis; assembly: GCF_016097555.1. Classification (NCBI taxonomy): domain Eukaryota; kingdom Metazoa; phylum Mollusca; class Gastropoda; order Neomphalida; family Peltospiridae; genus Gigantopelta; species Gigantopelta aegis. The sequence continues at coordinate 29,272,189 of NC_054707.1, forward strand.
AAACTAATAATAAATATACTAGCATTTGTATTTATCATATAATATCTTACATTTTCAGTGCAATCAAAGTATGTGATATTTTTCAGATCACATACTTTACGAATTTGATAACTTTGCAAATTAGATGTAAATTAGTCAAGGTCTCGGCACTAGGTTTATTGACATTTAAGCAAACGTACTTAGGTGACACTCCATGATTGACGTATGCATTCATAGTCATCAAATAAAAACATTTCAATGGCAATTTGACACTGAAAGCTGTCCAGCGTTCAGAAAACAAAAAACGTTAGGCATAACTTTATTTTTATGTAAGGAAAACCAAAATGACGTCATTCGAGTTTGACGTCATTTCCATTCAAAAATACACCGCGTCACATATTCTTACATCATTTGAATATCTAGTAATGGCGGACTGGAATTAAAGTTGCTTGTACAGTTTACAAAAACATGTTGTATTAAGCTTGAGCTTATATGATAAAGAGATTATTACCCTCGTGTATTTCGGTATCGTCAATATCATATATTAGGAATAAAAATAATGTATTATGCTCGCATAATACAATTTTTATTCCTAATATATGATATTGACGATACCAAAAAACACTCTGGTAATAAACTCTATATATCAACAAAAAGAAAAAAATTCTCACTTTCATCCTTATATTAGCACTTCCATGTAACAACTTGTTACAATAACTTCCAAAATGTTTTTTGTTTTTAAACTAACAAATTATATGTACATGCAATTTCCTTAAAGGAATGCTCACACAGAGCTTTTGGACTGGTATGCATATTCAACGATATATAATGCACATTATTGCTTAATATCAACAAGTATAATCTTATATTTAATTAATAAAACAGTTAAATGTGATGGCTATTATATATATATAACGAGCACAGCCATTTTGTACCATACCAATGAATACACCCTCTGGCGAGCCGGTGGTTCTGTAATACTTTATGTGCCACGCTAGGAATTAGTCTTAGAACTGAAGAAACCTGATTTTTGCCGATGCATCGCATTGTTCTTTAATAATATCCATCCCAGTAAGCCAGCAATAAGTATATATTATTTTTCAATACAAAATAAACCACCCTTGGCAAAATAACTGCATCATGTTTTGTCCATACATTTACCCACATACTGAAATGATAATCGGGAGTGTTTTCTTAGTTAATTGTTCTTTTCTTTCCATGGCCTGTACCTGTGATTCCTGATTGGCAGGTATATATTTGGAAGGTATCCAGTCAAGGTCATTAATTATCACTGACTAGACAAAAAAAAATGCCGGTTTTATTAAGATCAAAGGGTATTGTGGGATAACCTGCCACCCCTAAAATTGTAATGGACATTTATCAGCTGTCCTGCTTTATTACTGTAAATAATTCTGTAAAAACTGACCAATTATGTAGTTCCAAGGAAAAGAAAATTATCACTTGGGTATCGTGAGTGGTAATTTTTGCTCCAACCTACCCTACCAATAGGACAAATAATATGCTGCTTTTTTTTGAATTTTTTAAGAGAGAAAAATACTATAATTCCATTTCGTTCTATTAATGCAAATTGAAATATATTTAGTTAAATACTTTATTGTACTATCAAGTAATTTATGTTGTTTTACAAGTCAAGTTGATGAAAGCGAATCCCCTTGTCGTAAATTAGAGCATTTATTTACACTGTGCATACAGGAGTTGGTAGGAGCTGACGTCACTTCGCCCCATGCTATAGCACCACGAAAACAAAACGGCTGCTCCCAGTTAGCATGAATAATCACATTTTTTTAATACACATTTTTCATTTCTTAAAGTGTCAGTATGTGTTGGTGATCCGTGTATGCATCTTTCCAACACACAAAGCTCATGTTTCAGTTTACTATCCCTTTAATGTCATCCAAATTTTCCCTATATAAAGATTAGTTCAAGATCTATCATATTAAATTTAGATATCTATTAAACTGTTTACAAGATCAGCGGTTAATTACTGAATAATTGTCTTTCATGTCTATCATGACACCAAATACACACTATTTGGCAATACTGATGCACGTGCCAGTGTATAAATACCTATAATATAGGCTATAATAGCCTATATAAACAACTCTTTTGTTCTTGGATTTGCATCCGGAATCTGGAGTAGACAGTATCAGGCTTAGGCAGAGGTTAACACCTGAAAATTTAACTGCCGGTTTAAACAGAAATCCGGATTACACAGAATGAACTGTATTCATGCATGTAACATCATCACATTTTGTTCAGTAAGATATACAATAGTCCGTCCCATCCTCCTACAAAAAAGATTTTTGTAAATAATTTCAGTTTGGTTTGACATAATAAGAAAAATAAGTGTTTTGGAAATAACAAATAATATACAATTTTTGTGTCCAACTTAGAAGACAATCGGCTATGAAATAAATAACTTGTAGTAAATTCCATATTATGAAAAAAGGCGTTTCTTGTGGGAAAAAGTTTGTTTTGTTTAACGACACCATTAGCACACATTGATTTACTAATCATTGGCTAATGGATGTCCAACATTTGGTAATTTTGACATTATAGTCTTAAAGAGGAAACATGCTTAATTTTTCCATTAGTAACAAGGGATCTTTTATATGCACCATCCCACAGACAGGACAGCACATAACATGGCCTTTGATATAGCAGTCGTGGAGCACTGGCTGGAACGAGAAATAGCCTAATGGGCCCACTGAGGGGGATTGATTAGAAACCAACTGAACATCAAGCTCCACCCCAACAACAGTAATAGATACAAGCAAATTGGAAATACAGAAAACATAGACTACATGTCTTGTTTTTAAATCATCCCCAGTGCAATACTGCATCTTTGTTTTGCTTTGAATATAGGTTTGTATTTCCCCCACAATCATGTCAAACATGTTTATGGAAAATATGTGGGTTTTCTAAAGATGATAAATATAATACTTTTTCTTTAGTTGGTCATTAAAAATGTAAATAAACAGAAATCCCAGAACTTGTAGAAACACTTAGAAGAACTAATGACATATTTTTTGTATGTTTCATTATTTAATTTTTTTTTTTTTTTAAATTAAGAAATTATTGTGATATTGCATGCTGGCATACCCAGCAAACATGTATAAAAGATGCAAATGTCATACAGGTAGCAAAATCTGATGTGATACATCAGTATTTTTGCTTTTATTAATTTTATGATTTATAGTTATTAACAACATTATTCAGTTTACAAGGTTTCACTGTCCATAAATACTTCATTTAAGTTTGTGTATACATAGAGGATTCGTTACGAGTAGTTTTTAATATGGAAAATATCAACCGAGTCTATGTTTATCGGTATTGGTCGAGGCTTTGCCAAGACTAATATCGATTAACTAGACGAGAATAATATTTTACATATTAAAAAATATGATTAGCAAATTCTATTTATCATGTTACTTCAATTTTTTGTAAATCACAGTACTAAAGTCGCCGCCATCAGTGATATGACATCATCACAATTAGCACAAATTAGTTTGATGTCACACATTTTAAAGAAATCTTTGAAAAATATTACGCTCAGGTATACAGGTCTTGTTGGCTTGTAAGCAATTGACTCATCCACTGCAACACATTACCTAGAGACCTTTAAATTTGCATATCATTATTAACTGGGTTAATACACTAAATTATCACACAGGTTTATGACATGGAAATCATGGGTAAGGTATAGGATAAATGTAGTTAATAATTATTCCGTATGTATTTGTTCATAAAGTTTCTTTGCAAGAAGCTTGTTATCTGCTCTTTCCTGAAATAAAATAAAAGTAAATAAACATATGGTTGTTCTAGCAAGTAATTTTTATATAATACAAAATATAATCTGTTCCATTACCACCTATGTACATACAGTATTATTTATTGCACCATTACATGTAAAAACATTCCACTCGATGCAGTGTTATGGTATATATTTTTGAGGCATAATATAATTGGAGCAATAAATAAGAATTAAAAATAATGCATATGAAATTGTGTGTATATTTTTAATCTACATTAATGCAATGAAAGAAAGAAGCGAAGGAGAAACGAGGAACAAGATGGTACCTTGTGAGCCAGGCTCCATGGAGGATTTTAATAATTTTCATTGGCTGTTGGGATATTCACACCAAATCAGATGGAATAGAGAAATATGCAAGTACATGTAGTTAGAGGTCAGATTAAGTTAGAAAGAAAATCACCAACTATGCAGTTATAATACTACTACTTTAGTGAGTACATTCAGAACTTACCTGCTGTAATTCAATTTGAAGGATGAGAGCATGCTTATGTTCACCAATAAATCTTTTGTACTGATAAAAGAGAAGACATCTGAAAAAAGAAGCCAATAAGCAGTGGGATAAACTCATTTCCAATTGGACTGGTATCTGAAGAAGTTACACTTCCTGACCGTCAATGATTAAAACATGAATCAATACTTGCTACCTTGTGTTAGCAAGGTGCATGCACTGCCCTGTTATTGTGTTTATGGTTTTGTCACCTTGTTATCATGTTTTGATGCCCCCTGTCAGTTTTTGCTACTCTACCTTTGGTTTAATAAACCCAACTGTTAGCAACTAGCAGCTTTCTGTTGCATAATACTCAGAATGAAACACTAAGGGCCGATTTCATATCTGTGGGTTTTGGAAACATATGGGTCTTGTCTACTGTGCATTTCACGTCTGGTTTTCAATAACCCTAGTTTAAAACTGGGTTACAATTATATTGCTTGTTTAAACCTGCCATGGAGGTGGTTTTTCGCTGTGTTTGCTCAAAGTAAGTTTTCTTCATGGATAATATTGGCAACAAAATCATGTTTTACATCAATATTGCAGAGCCATAAAATGTGAATGTATTTTAGAGACCATTTGAACCCACTACAGTAGCGAATAAAGGGTGGCGGGATGGGGTTTGATAATTTGATAATAACTGGTACCGAGTTTGTTATTTTATTTATTACCCCAGCTATTTTTTTTCTCTAAACGCGTGTATTTTAGAAGCATATGCATGTGCATGTATAGAAACAATGTGAACCACTTTATGCCCCCTTCACATACAAGGATTTTTCTTATGAGTCCTTACGGATCGCACAAATTCACGGATCCTTACGATTTGGCCACTTTTACAACCGATTTAAGAGTTGTTACGAGTTATTACGAACTATTTACGGTTTATTACGGATTATTACAAGTTATTACGATGTATTTACGGCAAAATTCCACTATTTGTTAAGAGTTGTCACGGATAACTACGAATAACTTACGGGCATTTTACGAGCTTTTTACGGATTGTTACGAGTATATTACGGAATGTTACTATTCATCGAAGCTTTTACATGTTAGTTACGACCTGTTTACGTGTTGTTACGAATAGTTACAAGTTAGTTACGAGTATTTACGAGTCCTTACGATTTTTTCGCAAAAAATATATAAATCCTGCAAATCTCAATGTATTATCATTCGAAGAGCAGGAGACTTTTTGTTGACTGCCTTCTTATTTGGAGCCATGCTTGTAGATATTGTAGAGTAGATATGCAGAGATGTGACTTCTTATTTGGAGCCATGCTTGTAGATATTGTAGAGTAGATATGCAGAGTTGTGACTTCTATGACTTCTTGATAACAACTGGAAATGAAGTATTCAATTTTGCAGCTTTTATACCTTTCCCCAAATCGTAAACAATACGTAAGAATACGTAAAGTATACGTATCTATTCGTAAAGTACTCGTAACTACACGTAAAGTGCTCGTAATAACTCGTAAAGCCATCGTAACACGACCCGAATGAAATCGTAAAGAACACGTAAGCACTTGTAATAATCCGTAAATAAATCGTAAACTAACCGTAACAAATCGTACAAAAAATTGTTACGGATTCTTGCGAGCAGTTTACGGATGGTTACGTGTTGTTGCAAGCGGTTTACGATACTTACGGAAAATCAATCCGTGGACAATCGTTAGAAGATTTTTGACATGTCAAAAAAATTGCCTCTCCTTTCCCGGATCCTTAAGAGTGTCTGCGAGTTGTTGCGAGTTGTGATGAGTTATTTACGGATACCAGCGAGTTATTTACGGATGCTTGCGATTGACTACGAGTTGGCGACCCGTAAGGACTTGTAAGAAAAATCCGTGTATGTGAAGGGGATATTACACACTATTCTGTGTATTGCTATAACTTAGTATTTTAATCACGTTCACAGATTTTCAAAAACAAAAGTTCTCTGTATTCTGCTAAAAATATATATAATGAATTGCATTAAAATGACATTTTAAAAATATATTTAACACTAAAACAGTTGTGAATGTCAACCCTTTAAACTACATGACATCATTATGTGTATTTGACAAATCTTGATATTATATTTAGTACCGACAGTCATTGGCTTGTAAGCGTGAAATCAATCAATAATATTGTACGTTACACCTCTGCAGAATATTTCTCACTGAGAAAATATGGAAAATATTTTCCATGTTATGAGTGACCGCTGGGGTAATAAATATAGTTATTTTCTAAATTAGTAAAAATAATAATTTTCTTCATGTGTATGAACTGCACAAAAACTGTAAGTACTAGTATTGGAAGTTGATCGTTACCACCATATTCAAAGCACAGACTGCAGTCTTACAATGACATGATTTCGTGTTTGTCTCGTCTTAATAAAGGGGGCAAAAGGTGAGATAGTCCTACAGCTTTAAAAATTTGACCAAAAGTTGTCTCGGTGCCCCCATTTTTTTGTTTTGTTTTGGGGGTTTTTTGGGAGGGGGGAGGGGGTTGCAGGCTTGTTTTTGCCCAAATTAAAGGGAAATGCCCGATTCTGTTATTCATATTTGTATTATTACCAACAGCTATGTAGGGTTCTGTTAGCATTTTACATGGATTATAACTAATATTGTGAGTAAAATGATGGTGAAACGTTTCGAGGCCAGCTCATTTTGCCCAAACATCTCCATAATTTTTGCCCGAATACTAATGTTTGCCCCAGACTGTGGGGGGGAGGAGGTTGCTGATCCCCAATCTCGTACGAGAATGCCAATACTATACCAGTAACAAATTCCAACTACAAAGTGATGATGTGTAAGCTTTCCCTTGCTTATGCCCCTTTACAGATCTGCAGTTAACCCATGTAAAAAGCGTTGTTTTGTAAACACGGGTAAAACACACACATGTGAAATGAACCACGGGTGTAGGTCTTGTCAAGTTTTTCACCGTTTTACATAAACCAGTGTTAAACCTAGGTTTTGATATAACCCGCTGTTACGAAACCCAGACATATGAAATTAGCCCTAAAGGTTTTTCGATCATGCCATACCCTACTGAGGCTGACACTGACAATCACTGCAGATGCGATATAAGTTGTACTAAACCAAATAACTTCCGGCTAGGTCAAAGTTCAAGGTGCACTGTTATGATATGTCTCTAATCCTGTCCCGCTAAATGACTAACATTTTTGATTCCTGACTTTATATACAACCATCTCGTCCTTGACATTGTTTGGACACCATCATGAGGGAGTAAAGATATCTACCGATGTTTCAAGCATTCTATAGTGTGTTTTATATTAACAATAACATAACATGCACCAAACCTTTGTTAGAGAAGCTAACACCACAAGTCCTTTGATTGGTGGTAAATGTGAGTGTTAGTTATAAACAAAATTATTTTTTCATCTGGGCAAAAAATTTATGCAATTTTATTTCATTTAGTACCACTGTGTCAAGTAGCCTTGTGCTTGAAACATGTATGGGGTTTTTCAAAAATGGTTATACCGAAAATGAGCCATGAAAGGTACCATTTTCTTCATTTAATACTTTGAGGTAGGGGTTGTAGTACTGATATTTATGGGTCATAGTTTGGTTGATAGATTGCATATATTTTTTTTTTAAACACAAACGTTAAAATGGTTGCTTATGGGATTTTATTTGACATAGGTCACACTCGATAGTGTTTTGTTCAACACTTTTAAAAAGGAGGACAAGTCAAATATGAGCCTTATACATTGGAAAAATGCATACCTAGACCAAAGTCAAATATGAGCCTTATATATTGGAAAAATGCATACCTAGACCACCAACACATACGGACACTTCAAGAAATGAAAAACGTGTAATTTCATTTTCTTTGTGTCCAGCCCTAAATTCAGCCAGCAAACATTTTACTAACGTTTGCAAACTATTTGATTGGTTCCCGACATGGCCATTTGATTTAACGTGAGGCACCTAAACTAATCTAGCAGACGTTTTTCCCCTCGGTCTGGTTGAACGTAGCTCATTCTAGCTTGGGGTGAAGTGACATCAGCTCCTACCAGCTAAGACTAGGGTGTAGTCCAGTCGTCATGGTTGGTATAATGGTGCAGACTGGCCCGGCTCCGGAGGATACGAGAAATGACGTGGAGGCAAGGAATCTCGCTGAAAAGAATCCAACCTGGTGGTGCAGGCTGTTGAAATGAGAAGCGTCCCAGCATTCAATCAGTCACAATGGCCGCATACATCCCAGTAGAAAACTCCATTTTGTTGAAAAACAAAAACAAAATGGAGGATTCCCAAGTCGGGCACACGAAAGCACGTGCAGTGAGCACATGCGAAACAAACACATCTTACCGCAGCGAGGTCCGGACTGGGGATGGCCAATCAGGAATCACAGATGCAGGCCACGGAAAGAATAGACCAATTAACTAAGAAAACACTACGATTATCATTTCAGTACATAAGTACTGGCCTTGGTGGCGTTGTCGTTAAGCCATCGGACTACAGGCTGGTAGGTACAGGATTCGCAGCCCAGTACCGGCTCCCACCAAAGCGAGTTTTAATGACTCAATGGGTAGGTGTAAGGCCACTACACCCACTTCTCTCTCACGAACCACTTACAAGTTAAAGTTATCGCATAAACAGACGAGTGGTATTCATCGTTATTTGCACACCTTTGATGTTTTGATCGACAGCTGATAGGCCCAAGTGCGCAGCACAAGGTAACTATCGGCTGTCCATCAAAACATCGAAAACTTGCGAATAACCATTCCTACCATGAGCAAGTTTATGAGGTAACTGGTTTGTACCACGCCCCTATATGACGTTGCATGATGCAATAAGGAAGTTTGGCTCAGACTTGTTTTAAATGGCCTATAAGCATCTAATACTTGCATTTGATCCTAGCTAGAAAATTGAAGTGGCCTTATTTTGTTACTTTAGAGAAAAATCATGGAATACTCGTTTACAGTTGTACTGTTGCAGCTATTGCCAGTTAGTTAAATGTTCGGTTGGTTTATAGTCCAACACATTTAAAAAAAAAAAAAATTCAGTTTAGTTTGACGTAAGAAGAAAAGTAAGTGTTTTGGAAATAAAAAAACCCCAACAAACAACAAACAAATCATTTGTGTGTGCAATTTAGAAAACAATTCTATATTGGTGCATTTTTTATGTTTGTATTTATGCTTGTTTGGTTCATTAGTAATAAATACTAGATAGAAATTCATCTATAATCCTCACCGTCATTTTCTTAATTACTATGGTATGTACTACAAGTCATTTATTTCTAAGCAGATTATTTTCTAAATTGCATACAAAAATTGTGCTTTTATGTTATTTACAAAACAAATCAAACTGAAATAATTTACAAAATAATGTTCATGAAGGCTGGAAAATCATGTTAAAAAGGCAGCATCTAGCTCAATTGGTAGAACACTCGCCCGAGGTGCTTGGATAGAAGGATCGAATCCTCTCGGTGGTATTTAAAATATTTGCTTGTGATAACACCTGCATACCAATGATATCCTGCCCCACCCCCCCCCCCCCCCCCCCAATCTTTACGTAATAGTTGAACGGCCCCTTAGCCTAGTGGTGGCATTCTCTGGATATGGAACAATGTTTCTTTATTTATGTAATACAATTAAAGTATTACTTATTCGACCTTTTAGTCTCAGTTCTCTTTTCCCAGTTTAACAATAGGCGGGAACAAATGTTGACCAATCACAGGTCTGTCTGCACATGAGAGGGGTTTCAAAAGTGTGCAGTGTATGGACAAATACCCATACTTTTGTCAAAGGGACCGACACCAAAGCGTGGTACAAAGTTACTAAGTTACCCTGATCATTTGACTGATATTTTCCCATACATTGTGTATTTTGTCATGCTTGTACTTACAATAGCATCAAAACAAGAGGAAGCATAACTGTGTGTGAACCAAGCCATCGGAGAATACTTTGCATTGTCTTTGATTCAATACTGTTCACAAAATGGTTTACAACCTCAGTTGGCACCCTAGTGTCTCTAAAGGGTCCAACAAAAACACCAGGTTTCTCTGTAGCACCAAGACTAATAGCATCACTGAAAAAAATAGGTGGGTTCGGTGAGAAAATTGTTATACAAAAATATTAAAGAAGCAACATCCATATAATAAAAAAATATGAATTATATTACAGCTTTTATCATACAGTGAAACTCCTCTAAACCGAACACCATTGGGACCAAATAAATAGGTTATAGGGGTGTTCAGATTACTGAGGTTTTAAGAAATAGCCTTTACAACAGTTTTATTTTTACTATTGATATAGCCAGCGTGAAAACGTGTGTTAAATCGTATTTAATAACCAACAATAACCAAATTAAAGGATAAACTCTTTATAGATTGTTGAGCTTTTATAAACACATAACACAAACACATTTGGAACATACTACATGTATGAACATGTAACACTTTGAATAGTTAAGAAATGTTTGGAATTTTGTTTTTACAATCAAGCTTAAGAAAGTGTTCCATTGTTGTCTGCTAATGTGCACATCGTTGCTTAAGCATTGTAGCCTGTTCGATATCTTAGACATTTTTAATAAGTCAATCCCAAACTCTCTATTTAGTGCAATTTGTACCTCCGAAACCGGACAATCAAGGACAATGATTGTGAACATAGCTAGTGCAACATACACATGTTCCATGCTCAGATTAGCCATTAGATGTGTAATCACCGTTACATATGACTGGGTACAGTTGGCAAATAACAATTAAGCATTACTCTAGGTAACAGAGAATAATTAGTTATATTTTTCTGCGTTTCGTGTAACAGAAAAATTATGTCTTGTTGTTTCATTTTCCATATATGGAAAGGTTGTCATGTTCACTCATTGTTTTTTTTTGTTTTTTTAAAAGGAATTTAATATTAATAAGGAAGTTGTTGCCATAAGGTTTTCCAGAGTTTTTAGCTTTTTGAGTTTTAACCGGGGAAGGGTTTTGTGGAGTTTACACTGGAATAGATCTGTTTATGTGTTTGACCATGTTTGTCATTCATTATATTGATTATGTTTTAATAAACGCTGGCTTCATGTCCATTAAAGGTGCTTGTTTTTTTGTTCTTTTAAATGTGTATACTAGGTAGAAGTAGAATGGGGGTATATATGTATGAATAAAGTAGACAACCATTTTTCAACAGATGGCCAATTACTTCTTTAATGTATTTGATCGTTCAGTCTTCAGAGGTAAAATTTGTATTAAACACAATGGGACCGGGTAAATGGTTATTAATAAAGTTATAAATAAAGTTACCACACATAATCCTTGCATAATTAACGAATTTAAATTTACATACTGTATGCGACATGCAAACACAACAAAAGTTTGCACGAAATATGAATTTTGTTCCTATTATGTAAAAAAAATTAAATGTGTGACTCTCCTCATTAGAAAATTCTTGCTTTAAATTATTACCAAAAGCAATAAATTGCTTTTCTGCTATGTCCATATCATGGATAGGCCTGAAAAACTGTACCTTCCAATAACGATTGAAACTGGAATTATCAAGCACAGAATAGATAACAGCAAAAAGGTCATGATGAACTGGGTCTTGCGGGACTGTTTCCAACGTTTGATTGGTGGCTTGCATGTATACAGCATAATAATATAGTTGAGGTAGAAAAACTCCAATATTGAGAGCACCCCTATCAAAGGAAGCACTGGGCAGGTAATTGAACCACACTGAAAACCAAACCAAAAATAAATGAAGTTAATTTTTCAACGATATACATGTAAGTGAAACAAAACTGACATTTATTTTGTACTAAGACATCTATTTCAGAAAGTAAAAGCATTCCACATGGGTGCCAAGTTGAATTAGGAGTCACATTTTGAGACTCATTTATAGAAATGCTTCTCACTTTCTAGCAGTGGCTTCCATCTTGTAATCTGAGAAGCAAAGATTGCTTCCCACTGCACAATCAATATGCCAAACAACCGGAGTCATAACGTCCACTGCAGAATTGGTCTTCCCTTGCCAGATATATAGTAATACATCCGCACATGGGTAGACCATCACCCTCGTCTTCAATTCTTCCATCGTTTCAGATGTTTTATTTTGCTATTGATGTAAACTTAACTTGTAAAGTGTGTTTATTTTTGTCTCATTTGTTCTCATTAATTTACCACCTTATACGAGGTCATTGGTTTGTCTCGGGGTAGGATGTCGGACATGGCTTCATCCAGCTCGACAATGCTGGTGGGGTGCATGGAGGGTAGGTGCTTGAAAAGGTTACCACACTTTAACCATGGCAGTTCCTCCCAGGTTGGATTCCCATTGTACAGATGCGCTGGGTTGCTGGTCCCTCTGTGGAGGGTCATAGTGGTTCAAAGGTGCCATCAGTTTTAGGGTACTGTTCTGCCTGCTAGGTTTCTGGTTGAAGGCTGTCTGTAGTGGTGCTGCTTCTGTTGTTAGCACGTTGAGTCAGTACTGCCAAGAAGTTTTCCGCTCTGTTGTGGATGAGGTGTTTGGGGTTTTGTCACAGACGTTGACGGATCCCAATGTGGTGCGCTGGGTCCAGGACTCGACGCAGTGCCTGGGTTCATATTTATACAAATATCAGGAAGGGCCGGTTGAGCCGGCAGTCCTGTTGTCTGTGTATGCAGGTATATGGGAGATTGCGGCATTCTTTGGGGCTCCTGTTCCTACCCTGATGGTTAATCCTGACCTGTATGATTGAGGTAGAAGTTTGAGGAGATACCTCTTGTCTGCGTAGGCTGAGACTTGTTCTCAGGGCCTGATGGCTACAGGCTGACTACATGAGCGGCAAGTCTGACAAGTGTACATGGATGTAATTCTGTTTGAGGAGGCTGTTCCCTCATACCAAGTTAGTCTGTTTGCCAAACCCTCATTTGTGGCTGAACCTTGCATTTCGGTACCCACAATTGTTCTTTGTGGTTTTTGCATCTTTGGAAGGTGCTGATTGTGGATCCAAGGGGTGCATTTTGGATATTTTGAAATATTCAACATGGCGTCCAAGATGGCTGCCAAAACAAACAACTGGCAATATTTAGGGTATTTTATCACCTATGCAAAACAGTTGATATCTATGAAGGTGCTTTAAGGGTCATAAAATTCATTTTGAACTACCCCAAGTTGATTTAGGCATTGCAATATCATTCAACTCCAAAATGGCCGCCATTACCGCAGCCAAAACATAGAAAGTGCAATGCATCCCAGTTAATATCAACTAGGCAAATGTTTCATCATTGTTTGAATTCAAGATGGCTAACAAAAAAAGAAGAAAAAAGAAGAAGAAATGGCATCACCTAAAAACAATGATTTTGAAATCAAATTGTTAAGTTTTAACGATGTATCAATTGTTGTAAAGTTACAAGTAGTTCATAATGTCAAGCTTGCTGTCATAAACGGGAATACTGATGTTAATAATTTTATCATTCTCATTTTCTACCTCTAATAGTAATAATGGATATACATATATACACTTTATCAAATGTATTTTGTGGACAATTTATCAGAAACTCTGTGCTGTAAACTCTGTCACTTAACATTCCAATTACTAGCATACATGTACTAGTATGTTCCAGCTATACCTGCAAATGATGACCATAACCAAATGCATGTATTAGCTACATGTATATATTCACAGGATACTCAAATGGTTTCTGCCTAACAAAGAGTATTTTTATGAAAATACACCATCCAGTGATACGTGATCTTCACTTCCATGCATTCTCCTCATAAGCCTGCTTGTTAGTATAGAGGTTGTTTGACTATTTCTTTCCCAACCTTTCAGCGCAGACATTTAACCAAAGTTCGTCGACTTCACAGTGTGTGTATGTGCGCGCACGTTCTTGTGAAGGCACATTGTTAGGCCACCTATCTCTGGGTGGCATATTTTTAAAATAGTATACTTTTTGCAAGACAACAAGAGGCATAACCGGATACTTAGTAACTGAAATGTTAAGGTGAGAAAAGTTGATGTGACAAATTACATCGTTGTTGGGACAAACTGATATGGTAAATAAACTGCAGCAATGAAGTATAAATATTCATTCTCAATAGACAGAAAATGTGAATTATTATAAAAACTGATTCCACAGTCTTTGCCAAAACATCAATCATTGGTTATGGCTTGCCCATTTTTTTCATATCATATATTTTTTCCCCCACTGCCCCACTTTAACTATGAATACTTCACATGTGTTTAGTGCATTTGACACTGTTCTTTTGCCATTCTTCGTGATTATAGTTAGGTCTACAAACCTTCGGACTACTGAACCTTCGGACTATTAAACCTTCGAACAATAGAGCTTTAACCTGGTGACATAAGATCCGCAGCAAGATATCCTAACCGGACACTTGCGATGAGATAATATTTATATCCTAACCAGATGCGACCATAACGACAGTTTTCATTTTAAAATTGTTATCGACAGTTGAAACCACCAAGTATGTTGGATTGGAAAGAAAGAAAGAAATGTTTTATTTAACGACGCACTCAACACATTTTATTTATGATTATATGGCGTCAGACATATGGTTAAGGACCACACAGATTTTGAGAGGAAACCCGCTGTCGCCACTACATGGGCTACTCTTCCAATTAGCAGCAAGGGATCTTTTATTTGCGCTTCCCACAGGCAGGATAGCACAAACCATGGCCTTTGTTGAACCAGTTATGGATCTTTGGTCGGTGCAAGTGGTTTACAAGAGCCTTGTGGAGCACTCACTCAGGGTTTGGAGTCTGTCTCTGGATTAAAAATCCCATGCCTCGACTGGGATCCGAACCCAGTACCTACCAGCCTGTACACCGATGGCCTGCCACTATGCCACCGAGGCCGGTCGATGTTGGATTGGTTAATATTTGTCACTATAGTGAGAAAAATAGAAACAATTCCTATCAGTACCGTTTCACGCGCTTGAGTAAATTAATCTGTCACGTCATATGCGTGCAATTAGGATGCAGCAATTGAAATCAATGGTTTCTAAAAACATCGCTCATGTCGCCTGCGTCTGGTTAGGATCAAGCTTTTAGCTGGATCGCAACCGGACACGTGTGATGTGAGTGATGCAATAATATTTGTATCCTAACCAAACGCGACCATAATGACAGTCTTCTTTTTAAAATTGTTATAAATAGTTCAAACCGTCAAGTAAAAGTTGTTTGATTACTTAATATATGTTTGTCATCATGTCGTGCGACAAAAAATAGAAACAAAACAATTCCTATTGGTATGGTGTCGCGCGCTCCACTACATCAATCTGTCGTGCTATACGCATGCAGTTTGGATGCAGCAATTGAAATCAATGGTTTCTAAAAAAATTGCATGGGTCTGGTTAGGATACAGCTTTAGTGTCGCTTGCTGAAATTGAAGTGCTGATCACCAGTAGCAATCAAATTCTGGGAGCTGTGGCTGAGGAGTACCTATCAGCTTTAGATACCAGGAAGCTTTTGTCTGCTGCGAAGGTTGTGGTCTCATCTTGTTTTAAGATGGTAGGACCAACATTCCGGTCTCATCCAGTGGTCATTTCTGCTTGGGTGAAGATAGACTGCTACCCTCTGCCTTTTGAGAGGTTATTGAAACTTCTTTTTAAAGTCAACAACCAGTTAGAAACATTCCTCTTTGGGTTGGACAAGGCTGTCGAGTCTTAACCTGTATCGTAAAACTGTATCCAAACCGGACACGAGCAACGCGATAATATTTATATCCTAACCAGACATGACAATAACGACAGTCTTCTTTTTAAAATTGTTATGAAAAGTTGAAACCGCCAAGTAAAAGTTGTTTGATTAATTAATATATGTTTGTCGACTACATCAAGCTGTCGCGCTGTACGCGTGTGGTTAAGATGCAGCAATTGAAATCAATGGTTTCTAAAAAATCGCTCGCGTCTGGTTAGGATACAGCTTTAGGATAGAGCTTTATACTCTGATGGCGAAGGGATGTTTGTTGGTGGCTTCTAAAGCCTCCTATTACCTCGCTCAGCTTGCTGGACAATTGTTGGCAAACAGTATTTTGTTACGTTGGGGTCACTACCTGGTGGGGCTGATTGCGACTGGGATCGTCAAGACCTATTTTTGTAATCGCTTAGTAAGGGAAACCTTGTTTTTTGGAATGGATTTCAACTTGGTTATGAACAAAGAAGCGGCGAAGTTCATTCCAGCACCACAAAATACCCATAAGCGCTGTTCTGCGGTGCCAGAATTCAAGCAGTCACCTGCAAAGAAATATTCATTTCTTGACAGTTACCAGATTCCTTTGGTTTCTAAGTTTGGCGTGCAGCAAGGATGTTTTCGGGTGAGAGTGTGATGCTTTCGTGATGCCACCAGTGGCAAGGCGCAAGGGAGGTCAATGATCAGCAACTGCTAATGGAGGTTCCATATAGTTCAATTTACTGCTAAGGTGTACCAGGGGTATTGAGGTTCAAAACTATTTTTTTTTAATCATTTACATACCTGTTATTGATATTTGGTAAATTAAGTAACTGAATTATGACTACATATAGCCACAAATAAGAAAAACAGTGCTGATAGTTCACAAGACATATACAGCTTATTTCCATCAAGAGTGGTTTGGAACAAAATATTTTATTATTGTTGTTAATGTCTATTACACATATTGGCAACCACCATTCTATTTTGCCGTATCATCTAATTTTATATAATATCGCCTGTATTAAAAAAAATCTGTCTTAAAAAAATGTTTTGTCATTAAGTTAGACATGGATCATAGGCAGTCTAACAATTCAATGTATTTGGATTACAGATTTGAATCTAGAACGTTTTATTATAAGCACAGGCTCTGCTGAATGCCAGCTAAGACCTTACACATCCAGTGAATATTGACATTTTGTGTTTTACTCTAGGTAAGCTGAAAACAGAATATTTACCAAGATTAAACTCTGTCTGTAAATGAGGACCAACACAGATGAAGAAATAATGAACTCATCTTTCTGTTGCGTCCAGAAATAGCATCCAAAATACAGACCCATTTCAGCTACAGTCTGAATATAAAAGACAATGACCAAGTGAGACGGAAATTACTCACTGAGAACTCGACATAAAATACAACTTGTACAAAGACTGTAACATGGGTAGGGGAGTCACGATACACCGATGCATTACAATACTACTACTGACGATACAATTTATGATATGCTTGCTTGTGTATCAATTCATATTTTGACCATGTATCGAATCACATTTAATTTTGCATCGATTTACCAACACCAGTTCATACTGAGGTCTATTTATTGACAGTTATTTCCTTCAAGGAATAGAAGTGAAGTGGACAGAGAATATTTGCCTGTTTATGTCAATGTCATTGAAACTGTTTAATCAGTGTTTCACTTTATCATGTTTATTTCTTATTTTCAAATCATTTCACCTGAGCTTCAACTTCTTGTTTTACTACCGGCCTCGGTGGCGTCGTGGTTAGGCCATCGGTCTACAGGCTGGTAGGTACTGGGTTCGGATCCCAGTCGAGGCATGGGATTTTTAATCCAGATACCGACTCCAAACCCTGAGTGAGTGCTCCGCAAGGCTCAGTGGGTAGGTATAAACCACTTGCACCGACCAGTGATCCATACTGGTTCAACAAAGGCCATGGTTTGTGCTATCCTGCCTGTGGGAAGCGCAAATAAAAGATCCCTTGCTGCTAATTGGAAAGAGTAGCCCATGTAGTGGCGACAGCGAGTTTCCTCTCAAAATCTGTGTGGTCCTTAACCATATGTCTGACGCCATATAACCGTAAATAAAATGTGTTGAGTGTGTCGTTAAATAAAACATTTCTTTCTTTCTTGTTTTACTGGGAAAACACCATGAATCAGGTATATCATCATACATATCATATCGTGGGTTATTTATTGTGATACGTATCGTATTGTGAGGTAGGTGTATCGCGACACCCCTAAACATGTGCAACAATAATTATGTTTTCAAAGGAAAACAAAGTGGTTAAAACATGCATGCAGAGGTTTGATCTTTTACAGTGCAAGTCAAAAGAAAAAGAATGTATTTTTCCCTGTATAAAAGTGCCTACATTGTATATGGACAAGATTATTCAACAACAAGTGGTATCACAAGACACAACTATATGTACTCATAAAATTGCATTTGATAAAAACAAAGACAATGTAATAAATTCTTCTCTTTTTTTGCATATGAAATTGTGAAAATAATACTTTGTCGGAGATACTTTTTACTGTCCTTAGATCAAGGTTGGACATAATGGGTGAGACAAAGGCATTGAGGCATACTTGTTTCTAGGGTGTTGAGAAGTCTTCACAACATAAACAAAGATACCTGAAAATCATTTACAACCATGAAAAATGCCATATACACGTAGTTACCTGAACAATGGTGTCCATAATGACTAACTTATAAAGCTCTTGTCCAATGATTGTTCCTGTGCAAAATTCAGACTTGATCTTGATGGTTTGCTTGAACCCAAAAAAAATCAGTAGATTCCTAATATACTCAATGTTAATTTCAAAGCAAAACATTATTGAGACATTTTGTTTATTTTATGAATTTCATAATTGGGTATCACTGTGTATTGCGAGCTCCTGAGCAAGAGAAAGGCAAAATACTGACGCATCGAGGTAAATTATTTGCTATTTTCTTTCATTTGGTGCTAATTTATGTTGCACAGTATTATGCGGTTATTTGCTAGATAATCTGCCAATACAATTATTTCATCGGAAAGCTATATGAAATGATAGATCTTCAAATAAAACAAAATCTATCACGTTTGCTCGTTGTCGTTTTCACAATACCTGACCAAAAATATCCATTTTCTAAAGAATTATTTTGACACGGAGGTCCAAAATTACATGTAAATAACCCTTATACTATATTAAATACATCTTGTAAGTTATACTATACAATATTTTGTAGTTTTATAAATATTTATCTAAAACCCCCCAAAATGATGTACCGCATATTGCAATTATATTGTCTAGTAGTGTACCATTAATTGAAACGAGGGTGTATACTGTGTCTTGCTTTTCAAAAACGAGGTCGTTTTGGCTTTTTTAATGAAAATCTCTTGAATAACCCTTTATTTATACATGGTAAAGTGTATATTTGTTTGTTTTATGAACTGTATTATATTCTAGTTTCAAACAATCCGATATGTGTCATCTGACATTTGTAAAATATTGTCATGCAGATACCCTTAACAGCCTCATCATTTTATATTTCCAGAATTAATGAAGTGGTACAAACGACATTGCAAATAACAAGTGCTCCTACAACAGATCCAGGAATAGAGTGAGACAGTATCCTAAATTGAGCTACTTGCGTGGCAAAGACGTTAAAAAGTTTGGACTTAATTGTAAAGGACATATATGGGACTTAGCTTAATTTAATTGTCACGGACATACACACATATAATCAACAAGTTGTACTGCATACATGTTAAGATGCCGTTAGATGTATTTTTACGAAAACAAAATTACAGCACTCAAAACTGTACAATATTAAAGAAAAATACCACAGCATGTGAACAAAGATGTGTATGCTGATAATAAATGACAATTACTACACACTTATGCTATTTTAATGTACAATTTATGATATTGTTTTCGTTTTTATACACATTATTTGGTTCTTTTATCATACATTTACAAGAAAACAGGATTATTAAAAATACAATTATTTCTAGACAAACGTAATTAATTGTTTTGATTTTGTTTTAAAATTTGTTCCAACTTTATTGAATAAAACATTCTTCTTTAAGTTTCTTAAATTTAGTTTTTTATTCACGTAGGTAAATTTCTCTCATTTTTCATGTCTGATCGATACCATATCCATGGCTGCAGCCTCTTTCCAAAATCCTTTGCTTTGGCTTTCTTTTGGACAATAAGACATTTATTGTTTTTAAATTGTAAGCATCATTTTAGCAATTCAATGGATAATGTGCTTGCATGTGTGTGTGTGCGCGAGACAGAGATATAGAGAGCGAGGGAGAGAGGAGGTGGACCGATGTATTTTTAAAACAAAATATCTCTATGCATGTATCTATGTATGATAATATTGGACAATTATAAAACCGTTTCTTCTTCACTTTGATGCCTTAAATATTTGGGAAATATGCTAGCTATGAATGAAGATTTATTTCAGAAAACATTTAATGTACTTCACAGTATAAGCCACCTATAAATCATTGCACCTTTTCCTATAGTCATACGTGGAATTAACATGTTTTCTAATTATTAATATATACCTTTAATCTCAGTTTTCATCGTTTAGTGTGCAGTCTTTGAATATCGATTTTAGACAAAATATTCATAATTTTTTTTCATTAATAAATTAATCAATATAATGTACATTGAATATTTGCTAAATTGCAACATGCAGTACACTCGATCTCAATTCGCAGTACCATGCAATTTTGGGCTTTTAACAAATACAACGAAAAAAACCTTAATTTTCTAATACACAACTTACACGGTGTGTTTGATATAGTCTAAAGATAATTAATATGTAACTTTTTGGATCGATTTCGCTATGACCATTTAGTAAATTGACCTTTTTGTCGGGATATTGTGAAAGTGAAGATGAGCAATTGTTATAATTTGTGTATTTTATTAGGAAATTATCTAGCTAGTAATTACATAACATTGGTCAACATAAATCTGCACCAGATCATAGAAAAGGGCGAATAACTTACTTGCTTTGGAGCTCACAAAATATCCTGTGTACAATGATACGCAGTGATTATATGCACGGTTCAAAGTTCATATTCTGAGCTAGGCACACCATATGATGAAAGTCAAAAACAAATTAGGACCATAATATTTAATTCTGGAGCACTACATTAATTTCTGACACTGAACAATTAAATTTCATGAACACTGCATGATGATACTGTGCAACAATGACATCATTTTTGAGCTATATCAATTTTTGACAGACTAATTTGTATTTTATCAGATTACCCGGAAGTTTGGTCAGGTGATGTCTTAAAAAGTGCCTGCTTAATAATTATTATAATGCAGGTGAGTATGAAATGGCTTCCTATAACATATAGCTGTTTAATATATTTGATTATTTGAAAGCATAGTCATGTTGTCTTTTAAGAAAGGTGGTAGATATAGCAGGTATAAATGAAGCTGATGACTAACAGCTGTTAAAAAAGAGAAGAATTATTACTGCATGGTTGCTTGACTTTTTAACAAAACACAATTTCTCTTCCATAACTGTATTACTCTAAAAGTACAAAAATGTACCTCTGGAACAAACATCCTTGATGATCTATAATACACTGAGGCTATCAAGGTGGCTAGATGGGCCATTCGGAGAACGAAGATTCGTGCAACTGTGATGTTCAGTTCCGTTTGTCCAGAAACATAGTGTTCTATCTTGGCAAGCTGAAGTTTAAATCAGTTACATTTACAGTGTTAACATGCAGCCATCCTTACAAAAAGGTTTGATTTCCTGTAATGTGAACTGCAAATTTTGTTGTGGGTCATCTGCCCTAGAAAACTATAAGATGAAAGGAAAATATTATGGTTGTGAAATAAAAGCATTAGGGCAATGTTCATGATTTAGTCCGGTTATAGCAAATAGGAGAACAGTTCTCCCTTATTTTCTATTCCAATACTTATGGCAATGAACACTTGATTAGACATTATAACTACTTACTGAGCCTTAAGGCGAAATGGAAAAACCTTTCCTTGTTATAGATGATTCTGGTCTGTGCTGTTGTTCCGATTACATGTACGTCACAATCGACTGCACGTGCATATTATCAGCCTATAAGCGCTCGAGTCGCCATAATATAGACTAACCAGACTGCCGTCTCCAAAATACCCGAAGTGGGTGGGGTGTTTATTGTTGTATTTCACAGAAATAAAAAATAAGCGAGACATTTTTTCCTTATTATTTCAAGTAGGAAGGTGGGAGCCTAGGGTGTTAGAGCAGACTGTTGTCGAATTATATATGTACAACATCAATGTAAACAAAGAACTCTACTCACCTCGCCTGGTGGTGATCGAGGAGCTTGCTTCATTTCAGCATAATGAAAATCTCAGTCTCTATCCCCTACCATGACCATGTGGGAGGGGAATTGGAAAACCATGTGAACGAAGGAAGGAAGGAAATATTTTATTTAACGACGCACTCAACACATTTTATTTTCAGTTATACGGCGTCAGACATATGGTGAAGGACCACACAGATATTGAGAGGAAACCTGCTGTTGCCACTTCATGAGCTACTCTTTTCGATTAGCAGCACGGGATCTTTTATATGCACCATCTCACAGACAGGATAGCACATACCACGGCCTTTGTTACACCAGTTGTGGAGCATTGGCTGGAATGAGACCATGTGAACGAGTTCATGGGAGTGGGAACCTGCTTTACTACTAGTCCAGGAGCCAGGTCAATTGATTCTTATGTAAAAATATGTATTAATTTCAGATCTGCAACTCTTACTGCCGAAACCTGTATGTTATGTAACTTGCATACTTTTAATGGTACATCAAAGACAATTTTTTTTTCGATCTGCTGCTACTTCAAAACAACAATCAAAGGGACACACACCAGATTTCAGTTATAGGAGAGATTAAACTCTTTGAAAAAAAAGGAAAAAAAAAAGGTTCATGACACTTAAAGTTACAGTGTCTGGTTACCATATAATAATATGCACAAATATGAAATAAAAGTTCAACTGCACTTTTAAAAAACTTGTGTGTGTTCACTATGAACAGAGAACCTCAAAAGTATACGCTCGATTCGTCACCTGTGCAGCCATTGCTCGGCAAACCACAAACGACAGCCTGTTGTCAATTTCAGTTAACAGGTGCATTTGCGGATTTGAAATTGTAGGGTTCGTCTCAAAAAATGAAATGACAATTCTTGCGCTGTACAAAGAACGTTCAGTTGAGGATACGTACTATTCTTTCGTTAAAACTGGTTTTGATCTTGATAACGTACTATTGACAATCGTACCTTCCTATTTAAGAATTAATATTTTATAAAGTGTTAGTAGAACTTTCAAAGTTTAATTTGTATAACACATTGATCATGTATATATTTTTAATAAAATATACTAAAGTAGAAAATGACCGTTTTCACTTTTTAATTTTACGTGTGGTAAAATCGACAAATTCAAATAAATATTATTTCTTTTGGAAAGGGTAAAGTTAGTTTGTTTTGTTTAATGACATCAGTGTTAGAGCATATTGATTTAATAATCATCTGCTTTTGGATGTCAAATGTCTGGTAATTTTGACATAATCTAAGAGAGGAAACGGGTGCATGTGCAGGGGGGAGGGTACATTGGGGGTCGAAACCCTTCCCTGACCAAGATATATTTTCTGGGGGAACATGGCCCCATATAAACTTCACTCAATGCAGTCTATAACTCCAATCCACGCTGAAATCCCTGCACATATTTTTTAAATTATTTTTAGCAAGGGATCATTTATATGTACCATCCCACAGACAGGATATCACATACCATGGCCTTTTATATACCAGTCATGGCGCACTGGCTGGAAGAATCCCGCCGATGGGGATCGATCCTAGACCGACTGCGCATTAAAAAACCCCACCACATTTTTAGGTCTAAGTAATGAATAGAAATAACATATAGTCTTCATAAATGTTACGTATATCGAACATACCGCCCTCTTCCTCTACCCCTAGAGCGTTACGTAATTATTAACACCCCCTTACATGTAACGCGTATGCCAACCGCTGGTCACTGTCAAAATTTCAAGGCAAATCCCCCACCGACCCCTGGAAAGGTATTGTACCATACCTCTTATGGATATAAATATATTTTGGAGGTATGAGACGACCCCTCAATCAAGACAGTTAAATTTGTTCAAAATCATGTGAGAAGTTCAGCACCTGCGCAAATCACATAAATTCCCAGTTAATTGAAGAAAAACAAGCTGGCCATTGGGTTTGCAGTTGCCCTAGATAATGTAGATAAGCGAGCATTGCGAAACTATAGTGATGTGGTGGGCCTTTTATGTACCAAACAGAACTGGATCATCTATTCTAAATGCTTAAATAATAAAAATATTCCAGACACTGCAGCTTTAATATCCAAGCATTCCATTTTGATTTGCTTGATTTTCATAATTGGTCAATTCGACCTACATTTTCAAGGTCAAATGAAGGTCATTTCTGAAGATGTAATAATGTTGTACATGACACAAACTATTGGCTATTTTAATTCTTTCAACCAAACTGATCATATTACTGGTTTATAGATATATCCATTAAACATCTAGTGCTTCCTGATTGAAATTTCAATGACAGATCCATAATTTAACAAAAGGGGGAGAAATTTTGGGGCATGGTTTGTTAGAAATGGGTGCCCATGCATACTGAGGTCTGTACAGAGTATATAGTTTATGGTGAAGGTAGGTGTGGTTTATGGTGAAGGTACCCACGCAAATGTGACCTTTAAAGGTAATTTTGAGGGTCATTTAAGGTATTTAGGAAAAATTAGGTTTTAAATTTTTTCCACAATTTTGAGGGTAGGTCTTTTGACAAATATGCTACATAAGGTTCACTCTTCATAAATATGATTACATTAGATCATTACAGTGTACATGCAAACTATGGGGAATCTTAATATTAAAATCAATTATCTCAAAACAATTTGTTTACAAGTGTCTAAAACATGTCTTTTAAAAACTAACAGTAGCACTTTGCCAAAAGTGGGTATCCATGCTTATTGTTATCTTTGCAGGGTGAGGTTTATGGTGAGGGTAGGTACCCATGCTAAATTGACCTTTATTGAGATCTATATAGAGTACTATAGTTTATGGTAAACATAGGTACTCATGCCATTTTGACCTTTAAGGTGTCATTTTAGACACTAGCTGGGGTCAAAATCGACATTTTATTTTTAAAATCTTTTTATATATGTCTAGTTATTTCCAGAAAGTGCTATTAAAGGTTTACCTTTGATTATTAAATGTATCTAATTGATCAGTATAATTTGCATGTTAACTGGAAAAATGCATTTATTTTACAATATTAATATTAATTAACTGTATATAGATAACTGGATCTACAATGCATATAAACTGACAGGCTATTATAATTTGCATTGGTATAGCAGTTATAAAAAATAAACCTGTATGTTAGCTGGGAATGTGTATGTTTTTAATGGTATGTCAAAATGGTTTCCTCTGTCAGCCACTACCCAAAGACAAAGAAGTATTCACTAAATTGACTGTTTCTCAATTGAATAAAGTCATTTTATATTTTAAAGTTAACTAATTGTTCCAAAGCTGTTTATGAATATAAAGATGAAATGTAAATTTATATGTTTAATCTTTGATTTTAGTGTAGAATGAAATGTTTCATATATTGGGAATTTAAACATATCCCATCTTGACCAAACATGTTTTCAGGCATGTTTTGTTAGAAATGGTGAGACATGCTTAATGCTATATAGGGTAAGGTTTACAGTGTAGGTACCACGTGATCTTGACTTTAAAGGTCATGATGTTGGGATCATTTAAAGTCATTTGGGGGGGGGGGGGGTAAATATTGTCAATATTTAAGAGATAATGTTATTATTTAATTAAAGACAATATCACCATTATTCTAGCAACAATCCACATAATGTCTCATTTGGTTTCTATGATTAAACATATCATTCAACATAAACAATTGCTATATAACTAACCGCTTTCTTATTATAGTAGTGGGGCCTAATTCACAAAGCTCTCTTTGGTTCTGCTAGATAACAATGCATCCTTTTTGCAAGTCTTTTAGTAGTGCACTGCGAGATCGCAAAGTTGCAAGAGTTTAGTGAATTAGGCCCTTGGACTGCAGTATTCTGGAATCCATACCTGCCTTGTTTTGCCAAATTTAAATTATTTTTCAAACCTCCTTAGGCTGTTGAATTATGGAATGCTTAGAAAGTATGTTTAGAAATTAGTTCTTTTCAAATGTAGCCTTCTCTCCTCCCTGGCTTTATCAACTGGTTCAGAAAATCCACAATGCCCACTGAGATCAGTGACATCAGTGTGTTTCAAGTAGAGTATGCCCTGCCCAGTATTTGATGACAACCCATATGCTATCAAAGCTTCGTCAAGATAGCAAACCATTAAAAACGTTATGTGTCTGTCTGCATTCAACCAGATAAATGATAAATTGGGATAATAATTGTGGCAAGAGAATGTTATGTCAACTTATAATCTGTAGACTGACATTTTTTCTTACCTTACATGTTTGATGGTTATGCTCTGATCTATGCATTTAACAAACTAATTGCAAACACATTTGTCAACATAGTTTTGGGAAAGATTGATGGTTCCACTAGAAAAGATAATATTATCTTTGACGCTCATATTGAGAAACACTACACAAAGCCATCAACAAAAATATAAGTAAAGAGAAAAGTAAGTTTTGCAAAATTATAGATATGACATTCATTTGACACAAGAGTGGTTCCAATTTTTAATGAATTATTAATGTTCTTGCCTTTCCTAAAGATTGCAACTGCTGTGGACCTCCTGAACCTGCTGAGGTATATGCCACTGCCATCACCCCAATGAGAAACATTCTGGCTTTGCCAGTGCTTTGGCAACAGTGGAAATAAGTGGAAGTTTGCATTGGATGTACAGGAAAATCCTGGGATTACCTGTCTCAGCTAAATATAGTCTGGCTTGCACCATCCCAATTGAGACATTGAGCAAATATGGTATCAGTCGCAAAACTGCAGAGTTGTCATAACTTTGCTATGTGTGCACGACTGTAACTACGCAGTGGATAGGACAGCTTTTTGCTGTCACAGCTTATAACCATGTTCATTAAACCAGGCCCTGTTTTTTGATGGGCCAGTTTCGACCCTGGTTGGGTTAAAAGGTCTCTTCTCAAGGGCAACCTGACCAATAATTCCATGATCAGTGAAAGTAGTAGTGGGAACCAAGATTGAGTTGGCCAAGCTGGAGCCAGGAGTGTTAACATTTGTACTTTCCTCAGAATCCTCAGCAATAGCACTGGTGGGAGAAAAGCATAGGCCTCCAGCCCATCCAATCTAACATGAGAGCTTTGTAGCTCCATGCAAGAGGATCTGGCATCGGAGAAACAAACAGGGGCAATCTCGCATTAAGGTGAGTAGTGAACAAATCCACATGAGATTTTTCCTATCTGTGAAAAATCATGTCCACTGTTCCCTGATGGACCATCCATTCGGTTTAGACTATCCTGTCTCGGTGGCTTAGAGAGTGCCAGAATGTTCAGTTAGCCTCTTAGGGGACCCCGAAGATGCTGACCAAAATCAGACTTCGGTACACCTCTGATGGCCAGATTTATACGGCGGAGGTAAAACCTCATATCCGAAATCCAAGGAAGAGCTGCAGGAGGCTCTTCTTGATCAGCACCTAAAAGCACTGATCCTATCTCATCGGCAGAAGCTGCAGGGCAAGATGAAGGGTCCATGGGAAAAAGATTCCCATCACTTGATTCCTGTATAAGGTGTATACTACCAAATCAAATCCCATAGACAACAATAATTTAGAAAATTTGTTTCTAATTTTCGTTATTATTCATACTTACCTAGTACTAGCACAACAACAATGCTATACGACCCTGAGTTATAACCTCCACTGCAGAATTATCTTCCCTTGCCGGATGTATAACCTACACCCGCGCATGGGTAGACCGTATATCCTCGTTATCGATTCAAAGTCCGGAATGACTGAATCAAAAAAGACCTCTCTCGGGGCGGGTGGGAGGTAACGGTTGTTGTTGTGCTAGTACTAGGTAAGTATGAATAATAATGAAAATTAGAAACAAATTTTCTAATAGTCTTATTCAACTTACCGTACTAGCACAACAACAATGCTATAACAGATGTGATATAACACCGTTAAAGCACGAGAATTTAACATTAAAGGGAGGAGGTAAGAAAACAAGGAGGACTTACCCATTCAACCAGTAGTGTTCGTCTCAAGTAATGATACAGTGAAAAAGCAACCCACATCATACGAGGTATAAAATGTCAAAGTGACTTTTAAATTGAAGAACTACAACCCCAATTAAAAGTAAACCAAGTGAACAAGGTGAGGAAACCCGCACACCAAGTAATGGTAAACGACACTCGACTGCCCCAGATAGTCAACCATCCACCCCCCCACTCTCCAAACAGGAGGTGGAGAACTATCTCCCAGAAAGACTGCCGCTAGCGACCGGACGAAATAAGGGTCGCCCCCTACTCGTGGCCCTGCGCACCGAAATGAGTTGCTGCCCTGCAATGACTGACTGAATCCGCTGAGTTCCGTCCGGACCAACAGCCATATCACGGAAATAAAACCGGTCAAACGTGTGTCGACCTTTCCAAAATCCTGCACTCATGACCTTGAAAATGTCCAAAGAATCATGGAAATTAAGGGAAGCAGAAATCGCCCGAATCTCATGAGGTCGCACGGAGAAATTCCGCAGAACATGATCACCCGCCTTCTCATATGCCAGTTTGATGGTTGCAGCAATCCATCTCGACAAAGCATTCTTTGTAATGTCTCCTGGTTGGCGTGTGAAAGAGATAAACAGTCTCTTAGTGTTTTGCCGGAGCTTTCTAGTACGCTCCAAATAGAATTTCAAAGCCTGCACCGGACAAAGAAGTCTATCAGAATTATCCGCAGAAAGTGTACGAGATAAACACTGAATAATGGCCGGAGGAAACTCTTCCCCTGGCACCTGGTTCTTAGCCACGAAAACAGGATCAGTACGTAATGTAACTGACCCGTCCGTATTGTAATCCACCAAATCATGCAAAAAAGCATGAATCTCACTAATACGACGGCAAGCCGCTAGTGAGACCAGAAACAAAGTTTTCCACGTCAAATGACGAAGACTGGCGAATTTCAAAGGCTCGTAGGGCTTGCCTTTGAGTGCATGCAGAACCAGAAAAACATTCCATTTAGGCAAAATGGAAGGCTTCTCAACCGTGTTTTGAAACGACTTAAGCAAGTCATGCAACACGAGATTCGTTGAGAAATCTTGACATCCACACTGCCTCAGACTAGTGAAAATGGACGACCGGTGACTTCTCACTGTTTGAACCTTCAGCTGTCTTTCTTGGACAAGAGCCAGAAAGTACTCAGCTAAATCATTAACAGTAGGCGACAAGGGATCCACGTCTCTCAAGTCGCCCAACGAACCCAAGCGCGCCAGTGACCCTCTCCGTAGACCGGTGCTTCGACGAGGAGACGAGCTCAGCAACCCGTTTAGAAAAGCCTCGGTTTCGGAAGGAAACCCCGACAACCGCCATGCGTGAAGTCGGAAAACCTCCGGCTTCGGATGCCACTCTGTCCGACGCAGTCTCTGACTGAGCAGATCGGGTATCAATGGCAACCGCACCGGCTCCTGCACTAAAAGTGACAGGAGCGGAGGAAACCAGGCTTGAGCTGCCCAACTCGGGGCTACGAGCGTGACACGACAAGGTTGCTGTCTGATCTTTGCCAGAACCTTGCCAAGCAGAACCGGAGGGGGAAAGGCGTAAAAATCCAGTCCCGTCCAGTCCATGCTCAAAGTATCGTACTCCAGTGCCAGTGGGTCTGGTACCGGCGATACAAACACTGGCAAATGACTGTTCAGACGAGTGGCAAACATATCGAGTTGAGGACTCCCCCACAACTGAAGAACTCGATAAGCCACCGTCCGGTGCAACATCCACTCCGTCTGAACTGGGGAACGACAACTCAAAGCGTCCGCCAAGACGTTCACGGACGAAGGAATGTATTTGGCCGATAACACCACTCCCCAATCGTCGCACCATTCCAGAATCTCCAAAGCCGCAAGACTCAATGACAGGGATTTGGTGCCTCACCACCGATTGAGGTACGCAACAACCGACGTGTTTTCCGACCTCAACAAAATCCGACGATGTCGAATAACAGTCCTGAAATGGAGACAAGCGCGACGCACTGCTTCCATCTCCAATAGGTTGATGTGACGACTCCTCTCTGAATGAGTCCACACCCCTGACAGATGTTGATCCAAAAGGTGTGCACCGAACCCCTCGAGGGAAGCATCGGTAAACAGGACCAACTCTGGAGAAAGTGGGTGTAAAGGAACGGCCTGGGACATACACTTGTCCACTAGACACTCTTGGATCGGAAGAATGAACCAAGGCCCCAATGGTATCACCAAATCCCAGCTGAGACCATCCCACACACGGGACAAATGCCATTGAAGCGGTCTCTTGAACCGTCTGAACCGCACATTCAGCGCCGCCAGCGATTCGAGATGGCCTATCAACACATGGAGCGTGCGCACCGACGCACTTTGCTCCACCAGAAGTTGTGCCAACGTCCTGAAATTGTGAAGTCGCGAATCCGTTGGAAGAATGGACGCCTCCACAAGGTTGAAAACCACCCCGAGATAAGTGAAAACCTGCGTTGGTACTAATTCTGACTTGACCCAATTGGGAATAAACCCCAATCGGAGAATCATGTCAATCACGAACTCCACGCCCACGAGACATGCCGTCTGTGAAGCCGCCGGAATTAACCAATCGTCCAGGTAATTGTGCATCCGTATACCCAACAGATGTACACGCCCCACCACTGCCTTTACTACCCGAGTAAAGACGTGAGGGCTTGTGGCCAATCCGAACGGCAGAACTTGAAACTCGTAAGCTCTGCCGTTGTAGAGGAACCGCAAGTACTTCCAAAAATCCTGATGGATTGGAACATGCAGGTAAGCGTCCTTCAAATCGATGGACGCCGCCCATTCCCCCACCTGAAGCAAAGCGCGAACAGACTGAAACGTTTCCATCTTCATAGATGGAATAACGACGAAATAATTCAGTGGCTTCAGGTTTAGAATTGGTCGCCACTCGCCATTCTTCTTCTGGGCGAAGAACAGATGGGAATAAAATGCCCAAATCCACCTCCTGGATGGCTTTCTTGTCGAGAAACTCGACAACCATCTTCTCCACCAGTACTCGTTTGTCGACATGCGGTACTGCAGGTAACCGGGGGGAGGACGTCAGTTGAGGGGGTGAAGAAAACGGAATTCTGTATCCATTGCGGACAACCGACAAAACCCATGGGTCCAGATCTGGCAGTTCGCACCAACTTTGAACAAAATGGTGCAATCTGCCCCCCACAGGAAGATCTGCTAACGGAACCTCCGTAAGCAGATGTCGATTGTCCACGCACCCTCATCCCGGCCGCTTCCCACCCCTGGGCGCCTTGCCCCGAGCGGAACCACGAAAACGTGCCGGCTTCCCCCGAAAACGTCCTTGTTTCGATGAACCACAGGCATTACCAGACTGCACGCCCGAATCAGACACCACAGGGATCTGATAACTGTCAAGAAAAGTCGATTTCTTAACAGGTGGAGGCTTAAAAGTAGACGCCGCCTGGCGCTTACGAGCAGTTCGGGACGGAGCAGCAGGGACGAATTTCGCCGCTTCTTGGTCCATGACCAAGTTAAAATTGGTCCCAAAAAGTAAGGTTTCCCTTACTGAGCGACTACGAAAGTAGGTTTTAACCACACCCGTCGCTCTCAGTCCCGCCAGGTAGTGATCCCGACGCAGTAGACTGTTGGCAAAAACACGCCCAGCAAGCTGAGCGACGTGATGAGAGGCTTTAGAAGCCGCCAACAAACAACCCTTAGCCATCGGCGGAAGACCCATGACTGCTTTATCTAACCCAAATAGGAACGTACCTAAATGGTTATTGACTTGAAAAAGAAGTTTAGATAACCTCTCCAAAGTCTCTAAATCCGTGAGTGGCACACTGACATTAGGAGATGGGTGGCAGTCTGCCTTCACCCTAGCGGAAACGACCGCTGGATGTGAAAGGAAGGTAGCTCCCAATGTCTTATACGAAGACGTGGACAAAACCTTCGCCGCAGACAACAGTTTCCCGGTAGCTAACGCTGCCGAAAACTCTTCCACCACCGCCCCCAAAATACGATCGCTACCCGCAATCAAAGCATCAATCTCCGCAAGAGATTCATGCGCCTCGTGCGCTAACGGCAAGCCAAAATCCTGCCGCGGAGCGTCCGTCGCTAAAGGCCGGTTTCCAAACGAAACACCCTTGTAAGACTGAACAGCCTCCTCCGACGGAATTGCATCCGCGCACACCAGTCGGACCTGTTCCCGTACAAAACCAAGAACCACCTGGTAATCATAATTGCCATCTGGCATACCATCGGCCAAGTTGGGAATCTCGTCAAGCACCGAACCTGGTGCCGACCCTTCCCCCGAACCACACACTGATTCGAAGGGAAAAACGTCTTCCGAAGAAGAAATTTTTTCTAACGACACGCCATGCGCTGACTGTAACAGAAACGAAACTGCATGGGCAGGACGATGCGGACCGGCCGAATCTGCAAACTGGTCCAACCCCGGTCTCGCTGGAAACCCCGGCGGTGGAGGGACTGGTGGAGGAGATTCCCCTAGCCAGGCCATGAAATTCTCAAAAAGAGAAACATAGTCCCCCCGAGTCCGCCCCTGAGGGCGACCTGAAACCATCGGACCCTGAACGAAAGGTTCCGCCCACGCAGTCGAGGGATAACGCCTGGAACCCCTACCCCGATCTGACAGGTCTGGATTCTGAACCCAACGTACCACGTGTGGATTAGCCAACCCAGTTGACGTAGCCACATGCGAACGATCTAAAAGTTGATGACGCTGTACAGGCGCCCCAACAACAGAAGGGACACCTACTGGCGTCGCACCCGAAACAACGCCACCCGGCTCCGTGACCGAGACAACGTTGTAAGACGTCGCGATTTCGCCAAGTGGCTCGATCACCGAAGTAGCGCCTCAAGACGCGTTGGCCGAAACGGCGCCCTCGGACGCCACGACCAACCCTGCACCAGAAATCTGGTGAGCCAAACGGCACCGCGAAGCCGACTTCATTCTAGAGCTAATCGACCCCTCCACAGAAGGACCGATAACCCTGCCCCCATCAGCAAGATGGGAGTCGGAACTGAGAGACACAGTCGTTCCTGCCACAACTGCACTCCCTCCGACTGACGCCCCCGTTACAACCATAACTGGCGCCGCCTCCACCGACGGAGGCAAAAGCAAATCCCCAGGTCGAACGGAGCCCGACCTGGAAGAAACCTTCCCTGCTTCAGCCGAAACAGGGAGCAACAGCGCCCCCTCCGCGCCAAGCGGCGCTTCGGGTTTACTGGTATCACCATGAAGATGGCGAACAGACGAGGAGGACCAATTTACACAGATATGACACTGGCGTTCAAAACAACAAGAACGACATAACAAATGCTGATCAAACTGGGGCAGTCGTTTAAGACAACCCCCCTCGGCACACACAACCAACCGGTTGGAGCCCGAGGAAGCCGTGTCAGACATTAACCCCCTGTGTAAATTACCCAAAAGACCTCGTATGACAGAGTAAAACAAAATTACAAATTAATAAACAATCTGACAATTTGACAAAAATTTTACTACAGAACTCGAACACGACTGCAATGGATGACTGCAGAATCAAAAACGAGGATATACGGTCTACCCATGCGCGGGTGTAGGTTATACATCCGGCAAGGGAAGATAATTCTGCAGTGGAGGTTATAACTCAGGGTCGTATAGCATTGTTGTTGTGCTAGTATGGTAAGTTGAATAAGACTAAACATATGTGGCTAAAACTCCTACCTGCGGCATATCAATCAACATAAATGTAACAGATATAAATACTATCACCCCTCACCCTTAAAGTGAATCAGAAAAAATTGGCGTTCAAGCTGCTCGTTTCTGAGATAACGGGTAGCGTCTATGACTACTCTAGTTCCACACAAAATTTGAGTACTTTTTTTTTTCAGGTACCCCAAACTATTTTTTTTTACAACCAACAGTCACATTTATCACATTTGTTCACTTCTCTATCAAAAGTTGGGTTCACCTCGAACTTTGACCCAGCCGAAAGTTATTTGGTTTAGTATTACCTTTAGACAGGAACGACTTGGCAGTAACAGTTGCTTCCTTGTACCCTTCTGCAAACACCTTAGATTCTGTATCCTCCCGCACATCCATTAGTTCTGACGACCCTTGTCCCCAGCAATTTAATGTGTGGGATTCTGATCCTGATTGCACAGAGACCAAAGATGTGCAATCAATTTCCGAATCTGAGTTGGAATTGTATTCATGTCTCCTTTTACTAGGAATGGAAGTCGGTGAAGGACTAAACCCACAATTGTAAGAACCAGGATGCTGGACTGTGTCTGCATTATTGGTTACAGGACCCAAGTGCTGAGCTCCCCCATTAGGGACCGCACTGTTAGACCAGGCTGGCTTAATCCCGCCATCTACTGTGGCCGCACCAGGCCCAACTGGCCCAGTCACTGTGTTGCCCTGGGGTCATGCTGGTACTTGTCCCTCTTAGCTGTTTACCTGGACAGCCTGCACTACCGGCCGGGTTAGGGTTGGTGTGCTGGGGCAATTCTGCTCAACCACCAGAGTTAGAGGTGACATGCTGGGAAACATCCAAGTTATCAGGTCCAGACATGGGCAGTCCCGCACAGCCAGCATGACCAGTATGATCTATGATGCAGAAAAGTTTTTCCGTTTTGTTTTCAGGCTCAGTAAGTTGTTATATTTGGCTACAAGAGTAAGTAGTTATATTTGGCTATAAGGATTGGTTAACTAACGTAGTTGCCCAAGTTACAAAAGTAATGTATTTTAAAATCAATTTACAAATAATTTCTATAATACTCAATGAAAGCCTTTTTAAAAAAAGCCCTTGAGAAAAAAAATGGATTGCTCAAATGAAAATATTCCCAGTCATGTCTAATGTAACTAATTTTCAGTTTTCAACATGATTTTTTAACATCCAAAAACACTGTCATTAAGACTCATAACTGATAATCTGCAATAGAACACATTAAAAAAAAAGAAAAAAAAAAAGAGAAACAGAGCATATTTAAACTTCACAACTTATAAATATTTCTAAAATGTTTCTTTAAAATTGCTACTATAAACATTAATTAATAAATATGAATATAATTAAAACATTAATTAATAAAATAAATATGAGTATAACTTTAAAAAGCCTCTCTACTGCTGCTTTGTGGATTTCACTAAAGCATTGTATTGTATTGTGTGTTGTGTTGTCTTGTTTTGTCTATGTGTCGTGGTTGTGTGTGCAGTATAATTAACAGGGTTTTTGTTGTCAGAGAAGAAATATTTTGACGAAATAAAATGTTGTTTTGTATTCTTAATGACTGAAGTTAGTTTTGCAAAGAAAACAAATGAACTGAAAACCAGTGGATTACCCTCCCAACCCTCCAAAAATAAAACCAAAAAGCAAAGCATTAACAAAATAGAAAAAACTAAAAATAAATACAGATTGAAAAACAGTCAAAAGGGAATGGGATCATACAGAACAAACTGCATTTAGGCATCAACAAATTTACTTTTTGTTTATAGGATGTAACTTCTGAATTCAGGTGAACAAAAACAGAAATGTGCTTTTTACTATATTGTAACAAATTTGATGAATTAAGAATCATATATTTAAAAGACTTAAGCATTAAAAATAACCATTTCTTAGTGCGTGAACCCCCCTTTCAAAACAATAGTTTAAAGCACGCGAAAATGCCATTTTCAAATTTTTTTATTAAAAATTAAATAGCGCCATGTTTGACATATTTGAAAAATAACAACCAAAGATATACATAATGATACAAAAATTGTATTATTTATTGGAATGTTATGTATTCAATAATAAAAGTATAAATCAATCCACATCAGTGGCAGAATTTTTCTTTCCTTTTATGGCTATTCGTCAGTGTAAATAAAGTTACTATACCAAGTACAGCAATTAACAGCATTATCACACACACACACACACGCACACACACAGACACACATACACACACACCAAACATCAAAAATCATCAACAAAAATAACTAATTTGTGGTTAACTGAATCGGGGACGAAACGTCTGGTACCCACATTAAAGGAAGGGACAATTAAGGCATTTGGCCTGGTATGTATATTCAATGGTATATAATGCACATTATTGCTTAATATCAACAAGTATAATCGCATAGTTAATTAATAAAACGTAAGCCGACAACAAGTATATATTATTTTTCAATACAAAATAAACCACCATTGTCAAAGTGTTGAAATAACTATTATGTTTTGAACATAAATTAACCCACGTACTGAAATAATAATCGGAGTGTTTTCTTGGTTAATTGGTCTTTTTTTTCTGTAGCCTGTACCTGTGGTTCCATATTGGCAGGTATATATTTAGATGGTCCCCAGACACTGTGTCTAGACAAGTTATTGTTTGATAGCCGCGCGGACACCCCTCAAATCGTAATGGACATTATCAGCTGTCCTGCTTTATTACTGTAAGTAATTCTGTAAAATCCTTTATTAAGTAGACTTTCCCATCTAAAATCACAAAACTGACCAATTACGTCGTCCCAAAGAAAAGAAAAGTATCACTTGGGTATCGTGAGTGGTTGTTTTTGCTCGAACGTACCCTACCAATAGGCCTAATAAATTTTTTAAAAATTCTTTGGATTTATTTTAAAGAGAAAAATACTATAACTCCATTTCGTTCTATTGATGCAAATTGAAATATATTTAGTTAAATAGTTTATTATATTATCAAGTCGTTTATGTTGTTTTACAAGTCAGGTTCATGAAAGCGAAGTGCCTTGTCCTAAATTAGAGCATTTGTTTACACTGTGCTTAGAGGAGCTATACCACCGGATTTTACAAAATTACTCACAACTCTAAAATTAAGTGTTTTTAATTTGTTAAAGTGTCAGTATGTGTTGGTGGTCTGGATATGCATCTTTCCAACACATAAGGCTCTTATTTGAGCTTACCCTCCCTTTAAGACTGGCTATCGTTCTGCATTACGCTTACATCACTATAGACTAGCACTTTTGGGGTGCCAGTGGAAAGAGAAATATTGCGGCAAAATTGTCAAAAACATTTTCATTGGTCGGCTGTTGACAAATACAGCCAATAGACAAACGTCTTAGTAACAGCACAAAACTGTAGATAATACAGAGTTCAGGTTGAAATGGAGAATGCAGAATGATAAACTTGGTTTAATAAACTTGGATTTAAAAATATAGAAAATTAAAAATATATCCAGAAATGGTTGCTTCCAAAAAATATAATGATAGCGAATTTGGAAAAAATTCCGGATATTTGGCATTAATTCCGGATATGGGTTAAAAATTCAGTATTTTTCACAAAATTCCGTAAAGTTGGTCGCCCTGAACCATACACAAAAGACTGCCGTCCACGATGAACTTAAATTATGTTTATTAATGCTAAACCCTTTAAATAAACACAATTGTACTAATTTATATAAGTTTATTTCAATTTTATATCCACCTTGATCCAAGACTGGGAAAGCCGCATTAAAGTATGACTTTGCTTCCCCATATTTTTCATCATTTGTTGTGCATGTGAAATCATTATGACACATGTTTTATACTGGTTATACTTCCCTGTACATCTTGAACTATGTGAATAATAAATGCATTTAAATTTTATGATATGCATTTGTATATGGAACACAATGTGAAATGATCAGAACTCCAAATAAACATATTCATATTCGTAGAAACAACCTAGTCTTTTGATGCAAACTGGCATCCAAATAAAACATTAATTTTGAATATGTCTGATGACAAACAATACAAACCCAGAACACCCACTCCTTAGAATAATAAAAATACCCATGAAAATATACCTTCATGTTTATACCTCCAAATTGTACTAAATTTAAGGTTTTTCTTTCATCTCATATAAAACAATATTTTAAAAATAAATTTGATAGCCTTTTCAGGTAAATTGAAAACAATAATCAAGTGTTCACTAAAAGAAAAACAAAGTCCTGTCAAATTATATAATACTCCAACGAAAATACACCCAACTTATTTGACTGAAACATTGTATTCTCTATAAACTTACCATTCTTATACAGAAAGGAACAATAACATTGATCAGACTGATAAAGACAGGTGTAAAGTATGTCCTCAAAAATGCCATATCCTGAAATGATAATACATGTACTTACAATTGTAGTGAAGAAAATCAATACTGGATAGTGACAATTCTTGAAAATCAATAGCAGATAAAATTATAAAACTTACATCACCTATCTCTTTGTACTTAACTACTTATACCACAGAATATTTAGGAGATCACATGTCTCTTTGTACTGAATTACCTTACACTACAGAATATTTAGGACATCACCTGTCTCTTTGTACTGAACTACTTATACCACAGAACATCACATCACGTCTCTTTGTACTGAATTACTTTACACTACAGAACATTTAGGAAATCACCTGTTTCATTGTACTGAACTACTTATACCACAGAACATCACATCACATGTCTCTCTGTACTGAATTACTTTACACTACATACTATTTAGGAAATCACCTGTTTCATTCTACTGAACTACTTATACCACAGAACATTTAGGACATCACCTGTCTCATTGTACTGAACTATACTAGCAGATCATCTATCTCCTTGTACTGAAACACTTTACACCACAGAACATTTGGGACATCACCTGTCTCTTTGTAATTAATTACTTTACATTACAGAACATTTAGGACATCACCCATCTCTTTGTACTGGAACCGGCCTCGGTGGCATCGTGGTTAGGCCATCGGTCTACAGGCTGGTAGGTACTGGGTTCGGATCCCAGTCGAGGCATGGGATTTTAAATCCAGATACTGACTACAAACCCTGAGTGAGTGCTCCGCAAGGCTCAGTGGGTTGGTGTAAACCACTTGCACCGACCAGTGATCCATAACTGGTTCAACAAAGGCCATGGTTTGTGCTATCCTGCCTGTGGGAAGCGGAAATAAAAGATCCCTTGCTGCCTGTCGTAAAAAGAGTAGCCTATGTGGCGACAGCAGGTTTCCTCTTAAAAACTGTGTCAGAATGACCATATGTTTGACGTCCAATAGCCGATGATAAGATAAAAAATCAATGTGCTCTAGTGGCGTCATTAAATAAAACAAACTTTTTTTTAACTTTGTACTGAACTACTTTACACCACAGAACATTTAGGACATCACCTGTCTCATTGTACTGAACTACTAGCAGATCATCTATCTCTTTGTACTGAACTACTTTACACTACAGAACATTTGGGACATCACCTCTCTTTGTACTGACTACTTTACACCACAGAATATTTAGGACATCACCTGTCTCTTTGTACTGAATTACTTTACACTACAGAACATTCGGGACATCACCTCTCTTTGTACTGAACTACTTTACACCACAAAATATTTAGGACATCACCTGTCTCTTTATACTGAATTACTTTATACTACAGAACATTTGGGACATCACCTCTCTTTGTACTGAACTACTTTACACCACAGAAAATTTGAGACATCACCTGTCTCGTTGTACTGAACTACTTTACACCACAGAAAATTTGAGACATCACCGGTCTCTTTGTACTGAATTACTTGTCTGTACTGAATTACTTTACACCACAGAATATTTAGGACATCACCTGTCTCTTTGTACTGAATTACTTGTCTGTACTGAATTACTTTACACCACAGAATATTTAGGACATCACCTGTCTCTTTGTACTGAATTACTTGTCTCTTTGTACTGAATTACTTTACAATACAGAACATTTAGGAGATCACCTGTCTCTTTGTACTGAAATACTTTACACCACAGAACATTTAGGACATCACCTGTCTCTTTGTACTGAATTACTTTACACAACAGAACATTTGGGACATCACCTGTCTCTTTGTACTGAACTACTTTACACCACAGAACATTTAGGACATCACCTATTTCATTGTACTGAACTACTTTACACCACAGAACATTTAGGACATCACCTGTCTCATTGTACTGAACTACTAGCAGATCATCTATCTCCTTGTACTGAACTACTTTACACTACAGAACATTTAGGACATCACCTGTCTCTTCGTATTGAACTACTTACATCTTCATCTTTTTGAGACCGATTTACTTGAAGTATTATTTCCAGGAAAATGATTCCAGTACATCCACCAGCAGTAAGAAAACTGAAACAAAGTAAATACATACAAACTGAGTTAAATATATCAACCAACCATCTTTATAATACAAGAACACTACCACCATTCACAATGTTTTTATTTCCAAGATTGAAAAAAGAAATGTTTACACAAATTATTAAAGGTAGAGTAAACTCAAACAAGAGATTTATGTTTTGGAAAGATGCATACCCGAACCACCAACACATACTGACACTTTAACAAATGAAAAACGCGTAATTTTAGAGTAAATAAAAAAACATGATTATTCCTGCTAACTGGGGGCAGCCATTTTGTTTCGTTTTTGTGACGTCTGGTGGTATCGCTTGGGGCGAAGTGACGTCAGCTCCGTCCATCTGCTCTATGCACAGTGTAAACAAACGCTCTAATTTACGACAAGGCACTTCGCTTTCATCAACCTGACTTAATGAACTATTTAACTAAATATATTTCAATTTGCATCAATAGAACGAAATGGAGTTATAGTATTTTTCTTTTTTAAAAAATCCAAAGAAAAAAATGCATATTATTAGGCCTATTGGTATGCTACATTCGAGCAAAAACGACCACTCACGATACCCAAGTGATAATTTTCTTTTCTTTGGGACTACGTAATTGGTCAGTTTTGTGATTTTAGATGGGAAAGTCTACTTAATCAAGGGTTTTACAGAATTACTTACAATAATAAAGCAGGACGGCTGATCAATTATGATTAGAGGGGCGTCTGTGCGGTTAACACACATCTTTTTAGTGTCTAGACACAGTGTCTGGGGACCGTCTAAATATACGCCTGCCAATCAGGAACCACAGGTACAGGCCACGGAAAGAAAATACCAATTAACTAAGAAAACACTCCGATTATTATTTCAGTACGTGGGTTAATTTATGTACAAGCCATAATACAGTTATTTCAACACTTTGACAATGGTGGTTTATTTTGTATTAAAAATAATATATAATTGTCGCTGGCTTACTGGGATGACTATTATTACAGAATATTGCGATGCATCCGCAAAAATCAGGTTGGTTTGTTTCTTCAGTTCGAAGACTAATTCCTGACGTGAATTGTTAGGTATTACATAGCCGTCACATTTAACCGTTTTATTAATTAACTATACGATTATACTTGTTGATATTAAGCAATAATGTGCATTATATATCGTTGAATATGCATACCAGGTCAAATGCCTTGATTGTCCCTTCCTTTAATGTTGTAAAACAGTCCATGAATTACAGAAACACTGATTATAACCACCTTCACTGTAATCATAAGTTAGTCTGAATTAAAGAATTGAAGTTTTTCTTTTACCAAGTTCTAGTCTATTTTGTTTTGTGATATTGCAGGATTTCTAGCTTTGGTGTAGCCAGAATTTTATATGGGATGACAAGAAAACATAAAAGGTAGTGGGGGAAATATGTCTGAATGGGGGGGGGGGGGGCATGCCCCCCCCCCTCCCCCCAAGGCTATGCCTGTGGGTTCTAGATTTTTTTTTATAATTCACTTGCTGTGAGCACTAGTGGATTTGAAAATTCTCTGGCAGTGTCTAATTTAAAGTGATAAAATAAAAAAATTAAATGAATCTAAATAACTCTTCATTGTACAAACTGTGATACTGATATAATTGAGACCATGTCTGATCAGGTTTTTTGTCAATTTACACAACAGACATACTTTATATTATACCTTGACAGACAAGACTGACAGATTTAAAAAAAACTGTGGTTCCCCCAGTTAAGACCAGTACAGGACTAATAATACATGTTTACATTTATTTGATTTAAGCATTAAGTTTCTCTCTTTGAACACCCATACTTAGTTTTTAATATTCAACAAGAATTCAGAGAGTACTGCTAAAGCAAATGAATGAGTGAATGAATGAATGAATGAAAGAATGAATGAATTATGTTTAACGACACCCCAGCTATTGGGTGTCATAAAAAGGTAAGTATATGGAAATATTATTTATACAATTATGTAAAAACAGTTTAAAAAGCTGTGTGGAAAATACAATACAATACAAATATTAAAGGAGAGGACAATTAAGGCATTTGGCCTGGTATGCATATTTAACGATATATAATGCACATTATTGCTTAATATCAACACGTATAATCGTATAGTTAATTAATAAAATGGTTAAATGTGATGGCTATTATATATAACGGGCGCAGCCATTTTGTACCATCTCAGTGAGTACGCACTCTGGTGAGCTGGTGGTTACGTAATACTTAACGCATCACGTCAGGAATGAGCCTTAGAACTAGAGAAACACAATCTACCTGGTTTTTGCGGGATGATAAATAGTCATACATTGCAATATACTGTAATAATACACATCCCAGTAAGCCAGCAATAAGTATATCCAGCACTATATATATTATTTTTCAATACAAAATAAAATACCATTGTCAAAGTGGCTACACAACAAGTCGAAACAATTAACAATGTTTTGCCCATGCATTAACCTACGTACTGAAATGATAAACGGAGTGTTTTCTTAGTTAATTGGTCTATGCTGTTAGTTACTTCTATCTGTGATTCCTGATTGGCAGGTGTGTATTTGATTGGTAACCAGACGAGCCAAATGATTGACGCTGTCTAGACACAAAAATACATACTGGTATTGTGGAATATTACCGGTCACCCCTAAAATTGTAATGGACATGTTTTATTACTGTAAATAGTTCTGTAAAACTATTGATTAAGTAGACTTTTCCATCTAAAACCACAGAACTGACCAATTACGTAGTCCCAAGAAAAGAAAATTATCACTTGGGTATCGTGGGTTGTAATTTTTGCTCCAACGTAGCATATCAATAGGCCTAATAGTGTACATTTTTCCTTTGGATTATTAAACAGAGAAAAATACTATAACCCCATTTTGTTCCGTTAATGCATCTTGAAATATATTTAGTTAAATAGTTTATTATATTATTACGTCATTTATGCTTTTTACAAGTCAGGTTGATCAAAGAGAAGCACCTTGTCGAAAATTACTGCTTTTGTTTACACTGTACATACAGGAGATGGTCAGGAGCTGACGTCACTTCGCCCCAAGCTATCCCACCGGACGTCACAAAAACGAAACAAAATGGCTGCCCCCAGTTAGCAGGAATAATCATGTTTTTTTATTATCTCTAAAATTACGCGTTTTTCATGTGCTCAAGTGTCAGTATGTGTTGGTGGTCCATGTATGCATCTTTCCAACACATAAGGCTCTTGTTTGAGTTGACCCTACCTTTAAGGTAAGTATATTTTAAAATTTTGTATACAAATCAAAGATTCCAAAACGTTTCTGTTGCCAAATATATCATTTCTTGTCGGCTTGAGATGATCATACTCCACCAAAATGTGGCGCACAATCAGTGTACATTGATAATGTTCACACTGAGGAGGGTCCTTTTTAAAAATAAATGAATGCGTCAAATACATATGGCTGATGCGGACACGGCACAAGACTACTTCATCCTTTTTGCAATGCCTGTAATTCTCCCAGGACTAGCTTGACAGAATGAAGCTTGTTCGCGACCGCACCTTTCCAATCATCTTGCCAAGTCGAAAAGATATATTGGTTAACATGATATTTAAAATCACCGACATGGGGCAAATTCAAAGCAGACTTGGCAGCAAAATCAGCCTTTTTATTGCCCTTAATACCAATATGGCTGGGTACCCAACAAAATATAACATCTTTATTGGCAACTGATAAAAAAGACACACTTTCGTGTCACCATCCCAACTAAGAGATGCTCCAATTTCATGTACTGTATAGCTTGAAGAGTGAGTCAGTAAAAATAATTTATTTTGATGCATAGGAGTCCTTAATCTGTTCCAAATTTCAGCAGTAAAGATTGATGATGAATCGGGCAATCACATGGAAATTATTTTGTATGATGGAAAAACTGTAGCAGAAGCCACAGAATTCCCATCCCATGATCTGTCTGACAGTACCTCTCTTGGATT
This sequence comes from Gigantopelta aegis, assembly GCF_016097555.1. Lineage (NCBI taxonomy): Eukaryota > Metazoa > Mollusca > Gastropoda > Neomphalida > Peltospiridae > Gigantopelta > Gigantopelta aegis. Next base: position 29,316,429 of record NC_054707.1, read on the forward strand.
TCCATGAAATGTTATTTATAAATAACTGCATCTGTGCAATCTTTCTTTAGATGCAAATATCGAATACAATTTTCAGTGGTTTGATACACCAGAGTGGCAAAATAAAATATGAAGGCATTTCCAAAATCTCAGATACATACATCAATGTTGGAAACTGACAAAAACTGCTTAATGTGAAGACCAAATGTTCGAATGGCATTCAGCTTTGCATCAAATAACTTCATATATTTGTTATCAGACACTGCATTATGTGCATGATGTTTTGGCATTGATTTAATCTTTGTAGCATACTGCAGTGAAAGCTTTGCATGTCTAGCACCCAAAATAGGTTCACGTGCATTGACGTACAAGCTCTCAACGGAGCCAAGACAAATCCTAAGTCCTGGTTGTGTATAGGATCTAGAATTTGCAAGTAAGACTTACGTGCTGACCCATACACAATGCACCCATAATCAAGTTTAGACCTAATTCAGTCTTGCCAATAACTTTTAAGATATTGAGGGCCTTTAAGCCTTTCTTTTTCACATACCGTAGCCTAAATGAGGAACAAAAGATAGCCTCCTGTCAAAAATAAACCTCAGAAATGTGGTCTCCTCCACAACTGGAACCGGATTTTTGTCCAGAAACAGCTGAGGATCTAAATGGTCACCTCTTTTATGGCAGATATGTGAAACAGGAATCGATTATTTTAAGAATATATATTTTAAAATATTGAATCTAGAAAAGAGGTGCATAAATACATATTTTGGAGTTTGCAGGGGGTATTTGTTATTGAAGTACACCGAGAAATATTTAGCAGAACGACAAGTGCCAGAAGGAGCTTTCTTCTGTCATTTTGGGGGAAAACCTGTCACCCGTTACCAATTCACAGCAGTACTGAATAAAGCTCTGAAACAATTAAGCTTGAAAGGCTTATAGTTTAAGTCCCATTCCTTTTGCACCAGAGGAGGAAATTCAAGTAGCAGCGAGATGGAAGTCGGCTGCATTCAAATCCTTCTGTGTAATTACACATACCAAACTATTTTTCAAAAATCTCATATTAAAATACTATAACTGTAAATATCAACTTTTTAGATAAATACTCCATTTGGTGTGTCAGCTCCTCCTTGGTGAAAATAACTTTCTTTGGTGTAAGACAAAGACCAGGGCCCATATTTTCGAAGCTCTCTTAGCGCTATGAAATTGTAAAACCATTGTAGGCTATGACGTCACTATGTCATGTGCTGTAGTGATTTCCCTAGAAATTAGGCAAGGCATGGTAGACCAAACACTTTTGGGGCATTCTCACCATTTTCGGTGCACTTGTTTTTCATTAAAAATACACAAAAATTAACTGAAATAAACATCAATGTAATTTATGTGCTTGCTTTAATAAATAAATGGCAAAAGATATAAAAAGCAAATTTTATTAATTAATAATAACATTTGAGGTGTTTTATAAAGGCAATTTTAGAATTAATTATTGTAAAAGGCTCGTTTAATCTCAGGGCAGCATGGCACTGATTAAAATAAGATTTTGCTAGACTACTGAGGCATGGTGCTGCACCATGCTAAAACAAGCTAGGGAAAACACTATGATGTCATAGCCTATGATGGATTTACAATTTCGTAGTGCTAAGTTAGCTTCAAAAATATGGGCCCAGGCCTGGTTGTTATAAAACTTTCTTGACTAAAGACTAATACAGTCACTGTTATAAAGTCAGAGACAATAATGTCATGACAATGCCATACAAATTGCATGCATTTGACGTCATTAAAGATTGTATCCGAAACTTCTTATAAGCACGGGCCCTGGTGGCACCAACCTAGGCCTAGCTAGGTTAGGTTGTGCCTTCTGGTAGCAGTGAAAAGGTGGAATGCGGTGGAGAGAGGTCTCAAGGAGGGTGATTTTTTTTTACTAGATTTTCAGGCACCACTTCCATTTTTGTTTTTACATTGTACATTTACATGATATGGGGAACATGCTGGCACGAGACTCACAATTCGCAATAGTGGAGACCACACAAATGTTAGCACATCAGCTCCCATCTACCAGGCTTGCATAGTCACTAATTCTTCACCAATTAACCTGGAGACATGCTATCAGAAAGAAGGTTATGGAAGCTGCCAGGAAACACATCAACACTGCAGCTACGAAAGCTGTATTGATGCACTGGGATCCTACATCAAGTACCATAACATATCGACCAGCCAGCATTGTTTATCCCTCTCCAGACCTGTCAACCCTCCCGGATTCCGCGGGAGTCTCCCGGTATTTGATCAAATTTCCTTTCACCTGTGCGGGAGACAGTTTCTCCTGTTAAATGACATTTTTGTAAGCATAAAAAAAAATCGATCCTCTTTTGTCAAAATAACAGAAGGGAAGTAACTCTGCCTTTTTTTTCTCATTCGGAAAATGTCGACTACTTTCGGTTTCCGAGAATGTAACAGGCCGAATTGTCCCGACTGTTTAACCTTTGCCGAAGTGAGAATTGTGGGATAGCCTATTTATATTGTTAAAAAAGCACATGGAGTTTATAAAATGACGTGTTATTATAATGTTTGTTGTCATCGTAATGGCTACGAAGCGTGTTGCCGCTAATTCAACAGACTGTGTATTGACATTCAGTGTTGCCATATATAAAAAAACAAAACTATCCAATTTAATTCTAATAACACCTCTGAATTGTAAAATGTCTTCCCACTGGATTACATAATGCAACTATGACGAATCTGAACTGCCAGACTCCCGAGTTGACAGCGATACACACGATGCATGTTAAAATCACATGTCACAGCAAGACAACGAAAAGACCAATTAGCTGTATAAACATACTTGTGTCAGTTAATTTTGTATGTTTGTGCGGTAAAATGTTGGTTATAAGGGTACACTTCAAGAAATTATTTTTGTACAATTAAAAAATGTTGTGTTTGACATTGACATAAAGTTACTCACGGAAATGGGTATAACTCCGGTATATTTCACACGATGTCTGTAATGAGGTTTTACTTATGATTAATGAAAATACAATGTTTATTGCATCATTATAATGATTTTAAATAAGTACCACGCCACTGTTCCTCATTATAGTAAAAACTGAATATTAATTTATAAGATTTATATAAATTGTCTTTGGTACTTAGGTACACTAACCACAAATGATAATGTAACGCAACCTGTAAGTGTAATACCGTAAATGTACTAATTAAATTTTTTATTTCTTGTTCATGTTCTTAACATTTTTAAATAAAATATATATATTTTTTTTAATTTGTTTTTTTAAATCATAATAATATTTAAACTTTTTTTTTTAATGCCAAGATCTAAGGTTAAGAAGTATATATGACATTATAAAGTATTCATATAACTTATTGTAATAATGTTTTTTTTAAATCTTGCGATTTTGGGTTAAATTGTGTGAATTTAAAAAATCTCCTGCTTTTTCAACACACACCTCCTGCTTTCTCTTGACTAAAGGTTGACAGGTCTGTCCCTCTCCCAGATGGTGTCCACATGACAAACTTTCAAAGTTTCAATTTAACTTAAAAACATTTAATAATAATTCAAAATATCTCTTAAATTAGTTTGTGGAGTACTTCAGAGAATCATTGTACCAAGTTTCAGAACAATCAATCAAGACTCTAGGAGAATACAGACTTAAAAGGAAATGTTGAAATTGTTGATGTATGTATATTAAAAAAGCTCCAGTGGTAAATGTCATAGTTGAGCTAGAAACCCACCAAGAATCACAAAATTAATCAATTGTCTTGCAATCAACAGAAATATTTACATTGTTATGAACCAAGCCAGGCAGCGGCGGGCTACAAAAGCATGTGGATCTTTTTCCTTTCTACTCAGTTTCCTCTCTTTTACCTTCTGTTCGTACAGGTGATCCTGAAGGAGTGAAAGATGTAATAATTAATTAGAACTGTGTAATAACATGCAGTATAGTGAATTCTCAACAAGTCAGGCCAACTTTGTAAAACTTGTTAACCTCAGCAACTCATAAAAATCACCCTGACTCACTCTCTTTCAGCCTTTATTTCTTTTCTTTTTTTAGTAACAAGATGGACCATTTATAAATTAATTTTCTTGTCTCAATTCAAATAACCAGTTACTTTTTGTAATAGAACCATTATATGTTTACCTTGCCTAAATGTTTGGTTTGTTTTACAGTTAATGTGTTGTACTCGGGTAGCAATTATAAATAAATGTAGGAGGAACATCAACTTGAGTTGTCGTGTTCCTGTAATCCTATGTGGCTTGGTTGACTACCAAATCTCAGTGATATTAGATATTCCTATTTCCTAAACGCAGCTCTGATTGTGTTATGTCATTAAAGCATTACGTCATCATTTGTTGAGGTTACTTGTTGTAGCAATGTAATAGTCCGGTTTTAGAAATAGTTCCTCATAAAAAAATAATACAAAATTCTGATATACCTTTTGAAATCTTTCTTTGATGATTACAAGTAGGTTGACCCCAGTAGTATTTAAATAACACATTGGTTTGAAGTTACTTGTTATATGTGATAACAACTGTACAGTATACTGCCACATGCATAACAGCAATAGGAGGCGGTTCTCTGGCATGAGAGTAGGCAATTAATAATTTGTGTGGTCAACCTATAGTCTTCCTACAAAAATGTTTTTTGTAAATAGTTTGATTTGACATAAGAAGAAAAATAAAAGCGTTTTGGAATTAACATAAAAAATACAATTTTTGTGTGTAATTTAGAAAACAATCGGCTCAGAAATAAATAACTTTTAGTAAATTTCAGAGTGTAAAAAAAAGAAAGACATTCCACGTGGGAAGGACTGTAAGTTGAATTTGTTTGCACGGTAGTTATTAAGGGCACTCCCTAAAACTATTAGGCACATGACCATCTTAAGGTTGTTATATTTTTCACAGAATGTCTTCTGACATTGAACTTTTATTGAACTGCATGGAGTAATTAAGGGTGGTGTGCAACCTAAAAAATTATTTTATAGTGGAAAAAAAAGTTAGTTTGTTTTGTTTAACAACACCACTAGAGCACATTGATTTATTAATCATCGGCTATTGGATGTCAAACATTTGATAATTTTGACTCGTAGTCATCAGATGAAACCGGCTACATTTTTCCATTAGTAGCAAGGGATCTTTTATATGCACTTTCCTAGACATAATAGCATATACCACAGCCTATGATATACCAGTCATGGTGCACTGGCTAGATCTCAGATAGTGGAGAAAGACCTACCTTAAAAGCACTAGCAATGCCCTTGCTAAGGTTGGTAGTAGCCTCTTCTGTCGTGACTGAGTGATCCCAAGATGTCCACAATATCAGGGAATATGCATACTTTTGATTAAACTCTTTTGATCCACTTATGGGCTCTTCAGATGCAGCTATGCTGATGAATTAAACAGAAATACTGTGAACTCCAGCGACTTATACAGGGTATGCATTTTACTGTTTACTGTTGCCCCAGGCGAGTGAAAACAATGTCGGGCAAGCCAAAACCTTATTGTGAGTCGCCCGCCTGGTGACCGAAATTTTGTGCATTCTTTACAGCGAATTATTTTAAAATGTTCAAAATGTAATGTTTGTAAAACAACCAGAAAGATAGTTTTGATAATAATTCATTTCACTGGTTCTCTGGTATATATAATATGCAGCTAAAACCATACATGATTTCTGGGGAAATGTGGGGGGTTAACCAGTTCATTAAAATAAAAAGTATTCGGAACAATTCAGCCAATTTCGTTTACCAGTATGCAGCTATACATTGGGAGTGCTTGATTTAGCGATCGGAATTCAGTGTAAAATATTATTAAAATCAAAAGCCCTATGTGGTTGTTAAAAATAGCTCCACAATTGTTTTTAGAGCATTGCATAAATTGCATTTGATGACAGTGCTACATTTGCACATGCCTGACTTTGCTCATATGCAACAATTCTTAAAAGTTCGCTACATAACAGGCAATTTAGTGCTCATTTGAAGGGTAGAAATAGTAATAAAAAGCTAGCCATTTGCATAACTACCTCTTTATAAACATTGATATACTTTAGAACAGAGATGCACATGCCCATTAAAACTGATCTTCTATTCCTTATACAACACTTTAAAAAAAATTTAAACAAATTCAGGCTACTCAAAAATTGCACGGGCAAGTCAAAGTGCTGACATGACTCGTCCCAATGGCAAGTAAAAACAAAATCCCAAGTGCACACCCTGCATATATTTCATAAGACAGGCACACATCCAAGGGGTGTGTTTTGAGGTATGCAGCCCTACCCCCACTCCAATCTTCATATTGCCCCAAAATCCAGTGTTTAAAAGACAATGAAGTAATAATAATAGTAAAGTAATATTACTAAATGTATTATATTAAATGGCACCACATAAGCATATTGATTAAAGCTGCTGTCTCAAGAACATTTTTATTTAAGCATTTAAAATAGCAGGGCTCAAATTTATTGGCGGCCATGCGGAAAATTGCCCAAATGTCATATAAAATAAATTATGCTCCAATGCCCTGAAAATTAAACAGAATTAAACAGGCTTACAATAGAAGTACAGAGAAAATCAGGTATAATCTTTACATTTCAAAACAAATATTAATACTGTAAACCAGATAAATGCTGCTAAAAGACATTTCTCACAAATATTCCTTAGTGCATGTTCACACTGTGTAAATTTTGTGAGCAACGGTTGGTATCTGAAGTGAAAATAATGCATGCATATAATTAAATTTAGAGACTTGAGTTGTGTGCCAATGACAAAATTAAAATGTATGCGCTTTTTTTTCTGAAATCAATCACAATGTAACTGAGAAAGCCCCTTTAATCATCCATTATAATCTGGGGCAAGACGTAGCCCAGTGGTACAGCGCTCGCTCGATGTGCGGTCGGTGTGGGATCGATCCCCATCAGTGAGCCCACTGGGCTATTTCTCGTTCCAGCCAGTGCACCACGACTGGTATATCAAATGCCGTGGTATGTACTACCCTGTCTGTCCATATAAAAGATCTGTTGCAGCTAATCGAAAAGAGTAGTCCATGAAGTGGCGACAGCGGGTTTCCTCTCTCAATTCTGTGTGGTCCTTAACCATATGTCTGATGCCATATAACCGTAAATACAATGTGTTGAGTGCGTTGTTAAATAAAACATTTCTCTCTCTTTCCCATTATAATCTGCCCTTACTGTGGTTGCAAGATTTAAAGAGAAAATAGTCTTACATGCCATATACCTACCTTAATAGTATTATCAAAAGACTTCCAAAATAAGTGACCAAAATAACAAGCAAATATGCAAGGCCCATATGATATCTTTCAACCCACGGGAGGTAAGCACCAAAAAAGAACCATGATGTACCAACAGGTCCCTGTCCAAAAATAAAAATAAAAACAAAATAAATTTTTAAAAAGGAAGGAAAAAACCCCCTAAATTTAACTATATACTTTTTATTCCCATTATTGATTAAAAAGTGTTATTCCTAGTTTTGCTGTCATGTATGCACCATGAAGATGTTACAAAATGCCAAACTTTATTTGAAAACAAGGATAACATAATTATTCACATGTAATGTCATTCTTGATCATTTTCACCGGCCTCGGTGGCGTCGTGGCAGGCCATCGGTCTACAGGCTGGTAGGTACTGGGTTCGGATCCCAGTCGAGGCATGGGATTTTTAATTCAGATACCGACTCCAAACCCTGAGTGAGTGCTCCGCTAGGCTCAATGGGTAGGTGTAAACCACTTGCACCGACCAGTGATCCATAACTGGTTCAACAAAGGCCATGGTTTGTGCTATCCTGCCTGTGGGAAGCGCAAATAAAAGATCCCTTGCTGCCTGTCGTAAAAGAGTAGCCTATGTGGCGACAGCGGGTTTCCTCTCCAAATCTGTGTGGTCCTTAACCATATGTCTGACGCCATATAACCGTAAATAAAATGTGTTGAGTGCGTCGTTAAATAAAACATTTCTTTCTTTCTTGATCATTTTCAGCATTTACACAAAACAGCTGCAGACGGAAAAATGTAACTATTCAAGGGAGTTAACTCATGTTTATTTTTTAAAACTTTTTAGCCCAAAAGCAATTTTAATGCAGTATTAAGAATAATTTCTATAAAACTAAAATAGCCTTTATTAAAAATGACAAGCTTAGATGTCAGGGTTGAATATACATGCATAAATAAATATATTAAATATTATTAATTATGTAACCATGTTTTTTGTATGTATTCCAAACACAAATAATGCCCGATAACTGGTATTTCAAAGGCCGTGGTTTCTGCTGTTCTATGGGAAAATGCACATAACCCTTGCTGTTAATTGAAAAATGTAGTGGTTTTTTTTTAAATTAAATAATAAAAATGTTGACATCCAATAGCTAATGATTAATAAATCAATGCGCTCTAGCGGTGTGATAAAAACGAAACAATAAAAAAAAAAAATGTATTCCAAAAATTAAAACATTAACACCTACACTTCAAGCGATTCGGTGCCACAGGTTCAAGTTCCAGCAATAGCATGAGCAAATTTGTGAGGCCAGAAAGGATTTTATTCCCTGCGCCAGTGTGTTAATATCTATGTATGTTATAGTCAAAATCGACATACATACAATATATAGATATTCATACATCAATACATAGACAGAGATTGCTGCATGCCCTAGTCATATGCCCCAATGCCCTGAAAATTAAAGAGTCTCATGACAAAACTGGCTGTGCATGTTACTAAGTGATCCTCACACTAAAACACAACACCTAACAGTTATAAAAAAATGAAGCTATTCACTTATTTATTTTGAATGAGCGTTGTTGTGTTATATTAAGATGCATATTGAAGTTTGACTTGTTGCCCTAGATGCCCTCTGGTCATAATGATACAAATACAAATACAAATACACACACACACACACACACACACACACTACATAAAACACATACACACACACACTACATAAAACACACACACACACACACACACTACACACACACACACTACACACACTACACACACACACACTACATACACACACACTACATAAAACACATACACTACATAAAACACACACACACAGACACACTACACACACACACACACACTACACACACTACATACACACACTACACATCACACACACACTACACACACTACATAAAACACACACACACACTACACACACACATATACACACACACAGTGTTCATACATCTGGTTTAAAAAAAATTTAATGATCAATTTAATGTTATTGTCATAATAAGAGGTTTTTGTTTTGTTTGATGACACCACAAGAGCACATTGATTAATGAATCATCGGCTATTGGATGTCAAACATTTGGTAATTCTGACACGTCATCAGAGAAAACCCACTATATTTTATCTAATGCACCAACGGATCTTTTATATGCACTTTCCCACAGACAGAATTCTTATTATTTCTGTTTTACTAAAGCACCTTGAACACAATGAAAAAAAAGAAAGAAAAAGCAATGCTTTTACCAAGTTTTAAAATCTTCAATATTGGATGTATTGGTGAAGAAAAAGACATCTAAAACAAAAACAGTAAATATACTAGACTATTCTTGATCCCACAACAAAGTGTTTGACTAGAAAAAAATTATGAATTATGATATTGATCATGTGATATGACCTTCTTTTTTAAAAGGCTGGCCCAATCATTAGTCTTTGTTTTAATCTTTCACCAGTAGTAGAGGCAAAATAATAGCTCTGTGACCATTTTATGGGGACAAAGGTTTGAAGGTATTTTTCATAGCTTCAAAGCCTTCTGAATAAAAGTAGCAGGGGGTGACCCTATCAAAAGTGTAGGCTAACTCTGCCAGGTGACGAAATCAAAGATGGCCACCAAAATTATCAAAACATGTTTTTTTTCTGCTTCTGTTTGCTGTATGAAGATGATTTTATGTCTAAATATATGTTTTGGAGGTCAATGAATTAAATTTTACACACTAGAACAGTGTAAAGCTATGTCTCCATGTGCACGTATGCATATATGTATGCGTAATGACGGTCTCCATGTGTGCATAGAAGAATGCATAGATTTTTCTTGGTGTGAACGTGTAAATTGAGGAAGTGGCCACTGAAATATGAGTAGGGGGAAAGTTCTAGCCCTTCTGCCCGAAAAAAAGGATGACGACATGTTACTGGCATTGACAATTGCCACAACTTTAAGAAAGAGGGGAAGAAGAAACCACCGGTGGTGGGTTCATCCTATCCATCAAAAAAAGAAGGAATTGTTACTAGATGAAACGTGTTTCCACCAATACTTTCAACACTTTAATGGTTTCATGTTGAAAAGATTGAAATCATGAAAAGACGCACACAATGTTAGCTTCAAAATTAGCGGGAAATTCACCGATGACGTCATTTTATGGAATTTACGTTTCCGTACTGTGTGAGCATAGAGAAAAATTCACTACATGTACCAGTTCTGTGCGTACATTTTTTTTATGTAGATGCTCACGCACATGCATACGTACACATGGAGACACCACAATTTAAATACATAGAAGTGAATTTTTAGATACGCACACGTTCGTGTATACGCATACGCGCACATAGCTTTAGATTAATCTATGAAATTATTTCAAATAATAATCCAAAATAGTTGTCAAAATTCATAATTTTCTTTCGGTTTCACTGAACTGATCTAGGAAAGTCACACAGACAGTTGCTGTATTATTCTTATTTGCCTTCAAACTGATTTGGATACAAAGAAAAAACCTTTTATTGATGATAATTTATATCTATGACGGTAAACTGTTAGCCCAACCTTATTAGGGCCTTTCCATATACCTTAGAAATACCCCCAAGCAGTCTGTAGATAATTTCTGCTGAGATCTAGCTAACTGAACGATAGCTGTGTTTGTTACAGGATGGATATCTTTAATAATGTTAATAATTTAGGAAAAATATCCGCCCAGTCCCCCCTTCCCCTAACCCGAACCTTAACTCCAACCCTAACCCCAACCCCAGCCCCAACCCCAACCCCAACCCTAACCCTCAACCCTAACTAAAAATAATGGAGGGGACCGGGCGGATATTATACCCTTCATCTTTACGGCTAATAACTCACTGAAAGTTTTGTGTACCGCCGTACTGGTAGATAAAACTTAATGAAAGACGTGGGCTCATCATCCATTTCTGCATGTTTTACTAACAGTATGTGTTACTCATATATGACTCTGTAATTAACAGTAATTCATTTGCTGTAATCACCTGCAAATTAACAGCAGCTTACATTAGCCTTACCCACATATTTAGCAGTGATTAACCAGCGGGACCAATGACGTCTGCTTAATTGATATATAAGTGAGACAATAGAAAGACAAAGGAAGGAACAAAAGAGGGAAAAAGAGATGTGCCTGGGCGTTGGGTTACCACACAAATGGAACTAGGTAATTATGTTTAAGGTTTATGTCTTGTGTTATGTTTGACACGTTGTTGTTGTAGAGATGATGTAACATATTGAATTATCCTTCATAGGGTAACATAACTATACAAGTTATAAATTTACCAGTGGTAATGTAAATATAACCTAATCTTTGAGTAGAGAGTTATAATAGGTTAGTAAAACTACCCAGTGACCACGCCCATTACTCCCGTATATTGTTCCTATGAATTCTAGGTGATATATTGATCTAAAGATATATTGGTAGTACCACAAGGGTACTCATTATGTAGAATAATTAAGACACCTATAACTAAACTATAACTTATAGATAGTAAGGCAACTCATCTATGTGGATATTGTATCTGGCAACATTGGCCTACCATGTGATATATATGTTATGATATAATAAAATCACTAATAGAAATTGCCAATCGTCATGATTTATTTAACTTAACAGTCAGCGGAACCACAAAAGGCGCTACCCCTAGACGGAAGACGAACCAAATTTAATAGTGGGGTCATGTAATTGGAACATCACTGTCCAAATGCACTGGGCCCCATGAAAATGTCCAGGATGGTATTTCCTCCTCTGGCTCCGAATCAGTTGTTAAGTTGGACAAGTTTTATGTTTTGCATCCTCTACCATGGTTGCCATGATATGAGACTACTTAATGTCTTGGGAAGCATAGGCTTTGTGTTGTTGCACTATCTTCAGGTGCCATCCAATGGTCAAATGAAGAAGGTGGCCATGGGACATATTGTTTGTAATAATTGAGCAACAGGTACACTTGTTGTTAGAGTCCTGATCTGGTGTTGACTTCCTCTTTATTATTGGCCCTTGGAAATCCTGGCGTCAACTATGTCTTAATTAGTCAGTTAAATCAAAACAAAATTATCTGACTAAAAGGTTTAATTTCAGTACCCTCTAAAAAGTTAGACATAAGACATTAAGGACTGAAGATACCAAGTCAGTTTCATACTCATTGTAAATATAGAGATTCAAAGTAATACACTGATCCCAAACTAAGCTGTATATGCCAAAACAGACGAGTTCACGTTTTCAATGGTCAATGGTCCATTATGTCAGGCAGCAATTTATTAGCTCGATCCAGCTTTTAGTGTTTACGTATTAACTGCTGAGATGCATAATAATGCATGTTCAATAGGCTATGTGCTGATTTCCAACAATTGATGCCATTTCATTCTGGCATAGATGCTTTATTGGAATTAAAACTTTCAAGGATGCCTGAATCTTTCTTAAAGAATTATTGTAGATATTTAGATGCTATTTCTCGATATAATACATTAATAACTGTAATGATATCTGATGTTATAGTCTAGTTTGAACCTTTACATAATGGTTAATATACTGTGCATATTTTTTCCATGACTGATTATAACAACATATTTTCCAAGTGTAGATTGTGCTTATGACGGGTGCCAGCAGTGAGGCAGCCGCAGGATATGCTCATCTTTCACCAACACCTGGTACCACCATTCTTCTGACTATCGTTTATAAGTTGGTGTCATCACTAGTCTAAATGCAGGGCTTGCTTAGGGTGACCAAAATAGGTCACCAAATTATCTTTAAAATGCAAAACTTATAGCTATGTTCCAACAAAATATTAATTATTACACAATTGCTTTTCGCCAAATTAAAATAAAATTTACCAACTGTTCATAAACTTCACAATTTGCGAATTTAGCAAGTGGCAGAGCCATCACTGAAATATCTATTGAACTATGTTTGTGCAGGTTTGTCAAATCATGCTGGAATCAGATGGTATTCCTTATACAGATGAATGTTTCAAGGGAATGTTTGTTTGTCTGTCTTGTACAGATGTGCTATTTTGAATACTCTAGCTATTTTGTTGTTCAGTATATTGTTTGCTTATTCAGTAAGAAATAGCTGTTGGAATTAATCTTTTGATGTAGGTGACACCAAATTAGTTGTATCCCAATGTCAGCATGAAAATATATTAAATTTTATACATCTATTCCAAACTTAGAATGTCTGGTATAACTGATGCTGTTATTATCATTGATGCTAGAAACACAGATGTTATTTTCACATGTTGCACACAATGTAGATGATGATCCTGGGATAAAGAAGAAACTGTAAAAACTTCTTTTTGGGGGGGGGGGGGGGGGGGGGGGGAATGTACCACAGGATACATTACGAAACGTTATTGGGGAGGGAAAAAGCTTAAGTACTAGACAAATTTTGTTGGTGATTATACCATCAGAAATAAATTTCATGCAACATTTGATTTCAAGTGACGATCTTATTGTATTAAGTCTAAAGCCGAAATAGCTTTGTTAAACATACCTGAAATAAGAAGCAGTACAATTAATTTTGTTTTAAAAGTACTATATTAATATATATATATATATTAATCTGGGAATCTTTCAATTTTGGGCTACCATAAATGTTGCCAGGCTACCACGTTTTAAATACCTGGTAGGCTACCATTAAAATGTTAAATTTGTCCAACCCTGTATATTATTAGAAGAAAAGTGGATAATCAATGACTACTCTTTGTATGCTTGTGAAAATACCGACAGTAGTGAATGGTCTCTTTATCTACTTTTTAAACATACCTGTCCATTAAGCAAGTGTTTGTAGGCAAAATTTTGCTTTGGAGAAGAGTAGTCAAATTTCACAGCCATGGGAAAGACAATAAAAGTGGCCCAAATAATAGAAAGTCCTATATTCAACACAAGTACCCATCGAATGAACTCAAACATCGTGCCAATACCTGATCCAAAATGTCCTGTAAAATTAAAAGTAGCAATATAAATATTAAACAGTCCTCTCCATTTAGGAATATCAGGAGAGTAATCCACTGCTCTTAATCATATAATTAGGTCCGTTGTTGACTATAATGATTAACACAAAATTCAATACTGATAGAAAAAGAGTGGTGATATGGTACGTTAGCTCCATTTTTTTATTGGCCTGTAAATGTTTTTAGTCAAGGAACCAAAGAAGAGTAAAGTATAAAAGTGAGGGTACTATACAGCAATGCACCTCCAGGTTGGGAATTGTCGAAACTGAATTCTGCATTGCTCATTTGGGATTCTGATTATTCCAATTTCTAGAACTGCCAAACAAGGGCAGCCGTAAATCAAAATTGCAGTAATATAAGCTGTCCTGTAAAACAAATCGCGGATCCAGTTATCAATAAACACACAAAAACACATTTATTTACCTTCCATTACCTTGATCTGTTTGTTGAGGATAGGATTTTCTGGTACCTTATTGTTCAATCGTCTATACCATTTCTGTAAAAACATTTATTTTTAAATGCATGCCTGATAGATTTTTTTTTTTTTTAGATGTTAAAAATAGAAGATTTATTTCAATTAAATTTCAGCTTTAACATGGCTTTCCTCAGGGATTAATAATTCTATTCACATTAAATCAGTTTACTTTGCCACACCTATATTCAGCTATTATTTGGATTACGAATCACTGTTTAAAAAAGATTTGAAACGTATCTACAGTTCCACCTAGATAGCTTCAAAATATGTTAGTCCAACATTGATTTTTGTCAGAACGGTCAGCAATTAATATCAGTGGCAGATCCAGAAATCCATTTAAGGGGGCCCCAATGACATGAAGCGGAATGCCAAGGGAACTTTGGGGGAGGTTTGGAGGGGGATGGAAATTAATATACTGTAAATCATGAAATTAATGCGAGCAAGTAATTAATGCGAAAAATGCGGCGAACACATCGACGCAATAATAACTTGACGCATTTTGTTTAGTCTCATTCCCAATACAAAAAATTTGCAGGATTTTTCTATAATACTTCTAAATAAAATAAAACTTTTATAATATAAAGATGAAACAAAATACAAAAACTATTTTTGTTAAATGTCGTTTTGTGAATACTTCAATAATCTTTCTTTCGTTTCGATGTTGCCATTCTATTTTCACTTTCCTGGAATATCATAGCGGTTATATAATACAGTGATGTTCCAAATGTTTTGTTTTTAAAAAGTTCATCAAGTGTATAAAATCAGTCTAAAACATTTGTTAGAATAATTCGTTCGCTTGAAATATTGTGCCCTGCAATAGCGACCTGTTTACCTTTTATTCCTACTGGTAGATTAATTAGAAACAATCACCACACAAAAGTGCAAGGCATACCCTTAACAATAAGGTGTAGTTATACTAATTACACTACTTTAAGTAATTAGGGCTTCCTGGTCGACCCACCATGCGATTAACTTCAGATTATGTAGTAGCTGTCAAAACAACTACTGACTTCTTTTAACATGAAAGATGAAGCCCAAACAATATAATAAGAACACAACTGTGGTTTTTATGTGATGTGGACTTTTGCCCGACGCATTAATAAAAATACGCATTTTTGTTCACTCATGTACGGACGCAATAATATCATGACGCATTAATTTCATGATTTACAGTATAACAAAATTATAACTGTCACAAAATTTAGGAGGTGACGGCCTCTCTAGATCCACCTCTGCATATACTTCAGCTAGCCTGGAAATAAGTGATTGGTCACGGACATTGTCCGGTACAAAGGAGTAGGTATAATAAGGGTCATTTTTGGCTCCCAAATAAATGTCAGAATGTCATACATATTTTTATAGATATGTCTCCTAGTCAATAATAGGGGCGGGACGTAGCCCAGTGTTAAAGCGTTCGCTTGATGAGCAGTCAGTCTAGGATCGATCCCCATTGGTGGACCCATTGGGCTATTTCTCATTCCAGCCAGTGCTCCACAACGTAACAAAGGCCGTGGTATGTACTATCCTATCTATGGGATGGTGCATATAAAAGATCCCTTGTTGCTAATCGAAAAGAGCAGCCCATGAACTTATGATGAAATGGCAACAGTGCGTTTCCTCTTTCAATAACTGTGTGGTCCTTAACCATGTCTGATGCCATATAACTAAATAAAATATGTTGAGTATGTCATTAAATAAAACATTTCCTTCGTTCCTAGTCAGTAATATGCTATTTTTTAGATGTCAGCTGCTATGGGAAGGGAAATAAATCAGGCCTTAAATGGGAGACCCGTATTCTTGAAACAAAACACAAAACAAGCCAAAATGTTAACAAATGTATTCTTTTCATAAATTAAGAAAGATAAATTGGTTTAAACATCACAATAAACAAAGTACATTGTAACAATATAGTCAAGGTTCAAGAATACAATAGTTAATAGTAATAATGTGAGGCCCAAATGGGGATTGTAATGATAGTAGTACACTGGTGGCACCTAAGTCTGCGCACCTAAGCATTTGTGTTATAGTTTAAAGTTAAAATATTTCTTTAAAAATATTTGTTTCACTGCCACAGTACAATGGAACAATAAACGTGTTACAACTAAAGTTATTTTAATTTTAATGTTTTTTAAACTCAAGTAATGAGCGCATGTTTAGTGGGACCCCCCTGCATTTACTGGCCTGCATGACGGCACATAAGTCTGCGCAGCAAACATTAAAACAACCACTTCTGTCGCTAATGTTTACATAAAACAGCAACAAACAATGGATCCGACTTTTATAAGTTCTAAATGACAAACACTTCCTGTTATAGTCTGTTTCAGAAACATTTAGATTGTGCAAATGAGATAAATATAAATGGTGTTACATGCTCCTTAGTTTGGACAACACAAAATGACAATATAAAAAAAAGCCAATATAAAAATATTTGATCATTATTCAACAAATATTGTCTGTTATTAACTGTGTAAATGAGCACAAATAGTGTTCGTTAGACATATAGGATAATCAATGATAATTTTGAAACAGACTATAGCTAAAATAGGCCATGCTGTAAGTGCAATCTTCAAAGTCTGTGTGCAGCCATTTTGCACTGTGTCACTTGGAGGGAAATTCAAAGTATGCTTGGATGTTTATGTCAACAGATAAAATAAGACATTCATTTCATTTATGGATTCATAAATTACAATAAGGTATGTATTGAAGCTTCTATGTAAATTTATGTAAGTTGATATGCAAGGTTGATCATTACAACGTTGACAGACACGTGTTGACAGGTGATAGAAAAACACGTTGATCGAGGCTGGCAAAAGTATACTTTTAGTGCATTAATTCAGGGTTTTTTTCAATAAAAGTGTTATACATATATTCACAATCAAGATGTGTTGTTTTAACAACGGTTTTGTGAATTAAATTAACGTTGTTTGTTTGTTTACAAACATACCCCGACACTTGTTTCAAGATGTAATGTAACATCATTAACGTGCGCAGACTTTTGTGCCGCGCAGACCAAGGTGACATGCGTGTATATCACGTCATCGATGTGATGACGTCATAATGGAAGGAAAACGCTGGTTGGAAAAGAACGATATGTGATACACCCGAACGGAACAGAAACGTATGCTTCTGTAAAACATGTTCTTGCTACATCATAACATGGTGTCAGACAGTAAACACACACCTACAACCATAATATTGTTTCATACTACATATGACAATGGATTCGCTCTATAGTGGACTACAACCGAAATTTGACTGGGAAATACCCGCTCTGTCAGAGGCTTAGACGAAATTCGAACATGTTCGTTGGACCTCTCAGCGAAAATGTCCAAAAAGTTAGCTATTTACTTTTGTGGACTGGCGAGAAGGGCAGAGATATTTACTCTACGTTCAATTTGGCTCCAGGAAGGGCAGCCGTGGAGACAATAAACGACACACCCAGTGCCAGCCATCCAAGCGGAAGACCGGAACAACTTCGATACAGTATGCAGCAAGTTCCATCAATATGTCACCCCAAAATCCAACGTCATATTCGCGAGATACAAGTTTTACAATTGTACCCAATCCCTCCATGAATCTGTTGACAGTTTCATCACAGATACCTGCAAAAGACTGCAGCTTCCAGCATGATACGGTAGACGAAATGATTTGCGATAGGCTCATATATGGAACAAACTCGTGCAAAACCGTGCACGGTTTATCGACCGTGGAAATTACCTTGCCTGTTTCAATGCGACTGACATTGCCCATGCATGCACACGAAAGCCAATTACAAAGCATGGAGGGAGAGGCAGCACAAGTGCAGTTTGTAAAATATAGCCAAAGGAGACCGAGAGGAGCAACCGGTTGTAACAAGGCAAGACGTGTAAATCAAAGATCTAAATGCGGTAATTGTGGATATGATCCCCATATACACATGGCTGAATGCCCCGCCAGGGGTTGCACATGTAATACATGCAAAAAGAAAAATCACTTCTCTATAGTAAATCATAAGAAAGTTGTCCACAGCATAGACCCACATGAGACAGACCATGAAAGTGATATTAGTGATGAGTTCTACATAAACATTGTAAACTCTTGACACTCAAAACAATGACCTGGCATATGTGAACCTCACATTCAACAACAAGACTATAACATTCAAAGTCAACACAGGTGCCCAAGTAAATGTCCTACCAAAAGCTGAGTTTGACAAGCTGTACACACGCCAATCACTAAAGCGTAGTAAAGTTACACTTCACGGATATGACGGACACACTTAAAAACCTCGGCATATGTGAACTGAAATGCTCTCACAAGGATACCATATAGATGGTATCCTTGTGAGAGCATTTCATTTCAGAACTGCAGTTCAATGTGGTAGACGTGCATGCACCTCCTATATTAGGGCTCAAATACTGTATTAATATGCAGATTATGAAACTCATATTGTCTATATGACAGTAAAACTACTGCTGACACACAACCCCAACTCAAAAGTGATGATGCAAAATTAAACCAACTCCTAAATGAGTATGCAGACTTATTTGAAAGTATCAGAGAATTTCCAAGAGAACATTCGCTCACGCTACACCCAAATGCAAAACCTGTTGTACACCTGCCATGTAGGATACCAGTGGCACTTCGTGACACGGTCAAACAAAAACTCTCACGTATGAAAAAAAAAACCCCCATCATTGTCATGGTAACTGAACCCACTGCCTGGGTAAACTCCATGGTTGTTGTGCACAAGATTAATGGGCAACGCTAGATGATGTAACTAGCCATCTCACAGGTGCTCAAAGTTAGATGCACGGAGTGGATATTGGCAAATCAAACTGTCAGACTCAACATCACGATTAACAATTTTCAACACACCTTTCGGGCATTATCAATACCTTCGGATGCCTTTTGGTATAAATGCTGCCCAAGATGTGTTCCAGCATTGCGTCGACGAAGTCTATGTAAACTTGCCACGAGTTACTGGCCTCAACGATGATGTCCTGGTCACTGGTACATCAAGAGAAGAGCACCTCCAGACACTGCGTGCAACTTTCCAACGCAATCGTGAACATGGACAGTGATACAACCTTGAGAAGTGTTGTTTCAACATGACTGAAGTCAGCTACTTTGGCCATGTAATATCGGCTGATGGAGTCAAGCCAGACTCCAAGAAAAAAGAAACCATAGTAAAAATGGCAATCCCTGTTAACAAAACAGAACTACAGACAAACTACCTTACGAAATTCTCAATAAACCTAAGTGACGTTACTGCACTGATGCACGACCTACTCAAAAAGGACTCCAAGTGGGACACACAACAGGAAATGGCATTCATAAAAATGAAGGACATAATCACTTGATCTCCATTGCTAGCATTCTATACTGAACAAAAAAAGAAACTTCCGATTTGTACATATAGTATTTGTTGTGTTAAAGAATTCATTGTGTAATGAAATTATATAGGTAGTATTAGCCGTGAGCTGTATTATCAGGATTCATGAATTTTATCGATTATTTTTGCACTGTTAATCGTCGACAACGTGAAATTCAATTTGCACGTGCATGCATGGTTCAATATATCCCGTGTAGTATTCGGTCAATTTGTTTTACTTGTCTTACTGACATTGTTGTCAAGTGAACGAAAACGCTTCAAAATTAACGTTTTTACATTGTAGCATTTTTAGTATGCCAAGAATACCCAATAATTTACACGAACGGGCGATTGGCATGCTTGATGCTGGCATGTCGACAGAAGATGATGCAAGGTATGTTGGGAGTTCTAGTCGAGCGATACGAAATCTTCGCATAAGATTTCGAACGACGCGAAGCACCAACGACTTGCCACATCGTAGTCAAGACCGCTATATCATGAACACGCATTTGCGCAATCGATTCCAACTGCCACTGCTACTGCTGCTAACACACCTAGGCTTCATAATAACCGAATCAGTGGGCAAACTGTTTGTAATCGTCTGTGGAAGAATGGTTTACATGCACAACGTCCTTACGTCGGATGCATTTTAACACAACGTCATTGTCTAAATCGTCTTAATTAGGCACATGTACACACTCGTTGGATACGGTGATGCTGGAATACAGTTCTTTTTTTGGATGAATCCAGATTTTCTTTACAACGTGGTGATGGCAGGGTGCGCGTCTACCGTAGGAGAAATGAATGCTATGCTGACTGTTGTGTTCTTGAACGAGATCGTTTCGGGGGTGGGGGTTCTGTCATGGTCTGGGCAGCCTTTGCCCATGGTTATCGTTCACCACTAGTCATCATTGATGGCAATTTAAATGCTCAACATTACCGCGATGACATTCTCGCTCATCACGTCATTCCTCTGTTCCATAACAACGCCAACATCTCAATTTTTCAGCATGATAATGCCACCTCTCATACAGCTAGAGACACTGTAAATTTTCTTAGGACAAATAACATTGATTTCATTGATGACTGGCCTGCTAAAAGTCCTGATCTCAACCCCATCGAGCATATCTGGAATAGTCTGGACAGACGATTGAGGCGTCGTCCCAAACCACCCGCTAACGTCAACAAACTTCGTCAAGCGCTCATTCAGGAATGGAACAATATTCCACAGGCAGAAATCAACACTTTAGTCAATTCTATGCGCCTGTGATGCACTGCAGTGGTCAATTCAAGAGGTGGTCATACCCGTTATTAAGTGGTTTTTTGGGTTTTTTAACCCCTACCACACTTGGTCAAAATTTCTCCCAGTTTCTGTTAACCTATGGCCATGATTTTTGCACCAAACGATGCATCATGGAACACTCTTTAAACGCATATATAACAATTATTCCCCCGGTTTGTCTTCATCAAGTTATGTTCAAGCAAAGTTAGTGGAAGTTTCTTATTTTGTTCAGTATATGATCCTCAAAAAGAGCTCTCTCTCCAGGTGGATGCCTCTGAGAAGGCCACAAGTGCTACACTCATGTAAGAGGGCCGAACGATAGAGTACATGTCGAGGGCTCTAGATGAGTCAAAGCAGAATTGGGCAACTATCAAGCATGAGATGCTTGCCACTGTACATGGTTGTGAACAGTTCCGTCAATACATGTATAGGCGGAAAACAACTGTAAAATCTGATCACAAACCACTAGAGATAATCATGCGAAGACCATATCATCAGCTCCAAAGTGCCTACAAAGAATGATCCTTGAGATGCAACGATACAGATATGACATCAGTATCGTTCACAAACCTGGAAAAGACCGACTGCCTGAGGAGCAACCTTGTCTCAAATGCAAAACCAATACAGGATGAGTTCACAAATAAAGCAGACGTTGCCGTCCACTACTTGATGGAAACTCTTTGATCAGTGACCCAAAACTAGCAGAGATTCGGACAAACACAGCCAATGATGAAAGCATGCAAGTGCTAAAACGTTTCACAATAACCGGGTGGCTAAGCCTGCGTAAGGAATGCCCTGAACTGATCTTAGACCACTGGAACCACCGAGATGAGCTGATGTATGCCAATAGATTGGTATTAAAAGGAGACTGCATTGTTATTCCAAAGAAAATGTACCAAGACATGTTGATGCGAATCACGACAGTCAGTTTGGTATCGAGAATTGTCGTTCACGAGTATGCATGACACTATTCTGGCCAGGGATGAATGGTGACATTGAAAAAATGGTTACAAACTGTAGACATGCCAGACACACCGAAACATGAACCAGAAAGAAACCTTGATCAACCACCCAAAGCTTACCATTGCAAGTTGTTGCATCAGACCTTTTCAATTTCGATGGCAGAGAATACGTCTTGGTAGTCGACTACTACAGCAACTACTCTGAAGTGAAACACCTGTCGGATACACACTCAAGGACAGTGATCAATAAAATAAAAGGAATACTGGCACGTCATGGAAAGTGTCAGAAATTGGTGAGCAACAATGGCCCTCAGTACTCCAGTAATGAATTCAGCAGTTTCGCAAAGGATTGGGACGTCAACCATATCACATCAAGCCCCACCTATCCCCAATCGAATGACCTAGCCAAAAGAACTGTGCAGACCATCAAACAACTCATGAAAAAAGCAGAAGAAGAGAGGAAAGATCCCTACCTAAGCCTGCTAGAGTTGCACATCACCCCCATACACAGGTCTGTGTCCCTGTCTCAACTCGCCATGTCCTGTCGACTACGCTCATCAATTCCATGCACAGCCAAGCATCTGCAACCCGCATTGGTGGATCCCAATATCATCGCTAACATGATGGAACACAAGCAAGTATCACAGTGTGCTAACTACGACAAATCTGCGAAAGACCTTGAACCACTCGACAGTGGGGAACATGTATGTCTTCGCACCCCAGGTCCAAAGCCACAGTGGGAACCTGCTGCCATCCTTCAAACCACACAACCTGACTTACCACGCTCTTACCTTGTGAGACAACCCCTGCAATTAAGAAAATGTCCACGGCAAAAAAACATGACATTGAAAAACCCCCACCTGAATAGTCCAAGGCAAGAAAATGCCATGGCCGGAGAACTAAAACCTCCATGGCAATCTCCACAGCACTGCCGATTGCAGAGGTTGTGAGATCAGAACAAGGTGGAGTATACCAGCGGAATCGTAGATATCTATTAAAGACTCGAGAGACTCATAATTCCATACACCAATATGATCCTGATGATGATTAGTCTGATACCCATGTTCCAGAGCATGACACTTCTTCTGATGTAAAGGCAACCAAGGCATCGGACCTACCAGTATCAGCAGTGCTGACAGCTGACAACCCTTTGGAACAGCAGTGCAAAAACCAACTGGCTCATACAAAACCAGTGCAGGCAGAGAGACAAAGCCAAGGCGTATCCTTGATCTTGAAGTGACTATAACTATAATACATTGTGTTCTATTTCAGTTTATTATTTTTGTTTTTAGTATCATTTATCTCACACAATAGTGAACATATTGGAACTTGAAACAAGAGACTTGAGCAAAGACAAGCTTATTAAGCTTGGAGACATTAGAAGTTTTTTTGTTTTTATTTTTAGTTTTTTCTTGTTTGTTTTGTTTTTATTAAGATAGTATGATAGTAGTATATCACGTCATCTATGTGATGACATCATAATGGAAGAAAAACACCGGTTGGGAAAGAACGATATGTGATACACCCGAACGGAATAAACAGTCCCGTGGGTAGCAGTAATTATTAACATCGGCTGAATAAACCGGTAGTGTGATATAAGCATGCTCTGGGTTAGCTGTCAGTCTGTATTTATCAACAGTTACCTTAGCTTGTGTAACTACCTTAGCTTGTGTTGCGGTTCTTACAAATGTCAATTAAGCAATCAAAATTAAATGGTAACTTATATATTTGTTTTAAAATAACTAAAGTACACATTATACAATACATTTGTTAGGCGCTTTGTTACTATAAAGTTATTTCATTTTCGAACGTGATTTGTTGACATTTTGAAAATTATGTTTTAAACATATATATTTAACCAAATTAATTTTTTAACCTGGCTTCATTGAAAGATACCAACTGTATTTCATTTCCAAATGAAATTACAACATGCCAGGAAGTCGGACGAAACGTCAACTTGTTTGATTATTGAACTTGGTTGACTGTTCATAGCACGTGCATTGCAGGGACCACTGGCTTACAGGGGGGCAACAGCTTACATTGATGAACTATGGCTATGGTGCATTACGGGTGTTTTATTTTTTAGTAAAATGTTCAGCATACACTCCTACAAGCCTGATGATGAGATATTTGTAAATATACATATATATAGATTGTTCCTATTCAGTTTAATGAAAATTTCTCCATCATTTATATTAACAAAATATGCTACCTTTTTTTTGTGTTGAGTGGCGTAATAAAAACAAAAACACACTACAAACTTTACCAATTTACTTGGGTTGGAAAGGAGGGCAATCAGTCTTGGTGACAGATTAATTAAATCCTAACAGAAATTATGCCATCATTAAGGACAATTATTTTAATTCTATATCATATTAAATATATTCTGACACTTTGATGTAATATAATTAAAAGATAAAGATTGAACTGACATGTCACTGCGGACTTACTATGCTGTATATGTTAAATTTTCAACCCGATACAACCCCATTGTTCATGACCGTACACGTGTCATTCGCATGTTAACTGTTATGTCACTTTCAGTCAATGAATACCGCCATATAAAGGAATCTTACAGCATATTACTATTAGCAAACAAAACAAATAACAAACTTATCATTAAAATTTACTTACAATCCAGTTACAATAACAATAAAATTGCAGTTAACAGTGAGCTCCGTGGTCTAGTGGATACGCTGATGGACAATCAAGCTGATTCAAATACCGTCAAATTTGGTTCACACTTTCATTCATCTTTCTTATCTATCACCCTCTGCCTACCATTCTCATTATCTTAATATAAAAAACTTTCCAATTTTCTTACTCAATTTCAATCTGTTTCGACCCTTTCTGTCAGTTTCCTCCAACTATGTTTTCTGAGCTGTCCACACCATCGCCTATCTGTTTGAACTTCCTCCACAGGTGCAGTCTCTGTGTACTTCCCTATATCCACCTGGCATCCTCATCCTCTGTCGCTAATAAAACTGGTCTGACCCATGGCAGTAGGGGAGTATAGTAGGTAGTTACAAGTGCCTCTTGAAGTATGCCAGAAATAACTACTGAATACTCTCTGTAGTGGTCAGACTAAGGCCAAAGCTAAAAGCTGATGGGGAATGACAGGCACATATAACCTCACTATTTCAATGGACACCCCCCCCCCCCCCCCCCCCCCCCCCCCCCCCCCCCCCCCCCCCCCCATAGGAATCCATCCTAGACCAACGCAGGATTTCAATAATTTTTTATAAAAGTGAAATTGCCAGAAGAAAAGACCTTCCTTTTGAGGGTGATGTACCTTTAACATTTAATTTTCATGTTTAATTAAGATTCAAGTACAATATCCAAGGTATATATATCTCACGAATCTCAGCTTTCTATCACGACAGAATAACAGTAAAAGCGAGAAATAAGTTGGTATCATAGCCATACATCTGTCAATGAGATCTGCACTCACTCACTAAGTACTTGCAGTTAGTACTATTAACTATTACACCATCAAGGTTAGTAATTAAAAATAATCTTCTCACCTTTAAATGAATCCAAACAAGTCTAAAATCTTTCTGTTTACCTTTGGCTTTCACATGCCATCTTTGGAAGCTGAAAAGAAAACCTAGTATTTCAAACAGGTAATCTGCAGTAATAAAAACACACATATATATAAACATTAGTTCATTGCTACTTTAATCATTTGTTTTAGTCACTGGTAGATTTAATAGTTTCTAAAAAACAGATCAATAATCTATGTAGTCCCCAGGGTTAAATGTTTTTGTATTTTTTAATATATTTTTTAAAAATATAACAATAATCATTTTGTACTGTAAGATGGAATTGCCTATTATTACCCATATGGGCTCAAATATACGGGGTTTTATAAACAACCAACAATACTTTTGTAAATAATGTATTACTAACAAATAATACATTTATATACTCAATGAATAAACTAAATTTATAAACTACACTATACACATCTACTAAAATTAAAACATGACATCATTCTTAAAGGGACAGACCCTAGTTTTTAAACACGAAGGCATATTTTTTACTCTTAGAGCCATTTATGATCACTAAAATCAAACATTACTTTTATTTTATAGTTTAGATTATCAATTTCCATACAACTTAAGTGTTTCTGGTCATCCTGGGGTTTCTAATACCACAAAATGCATTTTTCATATTTTTAAAAACGGACGCGTGGCTGAGAAGTAATGATTATGGAGTCGCGTTTTAGTCTATTTTTAAGGGAGTTTCAAAGTCACAGATTCTTATTTCACTCTGTTATATCCAAATTTGTTACAGGTTTGTAAATTAACAAAACTTAGTGTCCATTTTTACGGGTTCAAACTAGGGTCTAGGTGAAAAATATGCCTTAGTGTTTAAAAACTGGGATCTGTCCTTTTAAAGAAGCATTTTGAGAGTACTGCTAATGCAATACATGTTCCCTACCATCTCCTAAACTCTGAAATGTGGGTAAATCACCATGAAACTTCAACTTGATCTGTAAAGCTATATACAAATGATAAAGCTATATACAAAATTTCATTTTGGTATCTCCAGGCATTGCAAAAATCCAGAAAATAAATTTTCACATCTCCTAAGTTCAAGGGTCATAACTCCATCAAAAAAGGGTAAATTGCTATGAAAGTCAAACTTGATCTGTAACAGTATGTGGTAAACCAATAAACAAAATTTCAGCTCAATATATCTAAAGGTCTTCTGAAAAAAGGTCTGGAAAACAAATTTTCACATCGCCTAAGTTCAAGGGCCATATCTCTGTTAAAAAGGGGGAGAGAGGGAGATGTCGGGGGGACACTTGTGAGCCTTTTTTGAGCCAAAATCTGATATAGAGTTTGTACCCAATCCGTCAGTGCCCCCCCCCCCCCCCCCCCCCCTCCCAAAGTCATTCCTATGGGACTGGTGTACAATAGTAGCATAATATTAAAATTTTATTATTATTATTATTGCACCTGACATGTCTTGGACGTTGAATTTTCTTGCGATCTTTGTCCAGTAAGTGTTAGTTCAGATCTGATACTTATATTCACTAAGGATTTGTAATAAATACCGGGTTTTCGATTATCAAGTCAGTTAAAATTTCAATTTGCTCATGTGTTAACTTTCCTCGCCCATTGCACGGAGAATGCTAAAAATCCCTACTCCGAAAACTTGAAAATTAAATAATGCTGTAAAACACACAAGTGTGGGAGATGGGTAATCATGGGTAATACCCCCAAAATGATGTCATTTTATGAAAGACGTCAATGCAAATCAACGCATTAAATTTTTACCGCTTAGTGGCAGAAATAGCCGTGCGGGTAAAACCGCACCAATGGAAAGGCAGCCTTACGCTTCCCTAAATGCTGTATGAGGGAGAATGCACCTGTATGTTAAGATCCCCTCGACGCTGTCTTAGGGAGTGAGTAAGTTAAAGGATCCCTTTGACGCTGTCTTAGGGAGTGTATAGGTTATGCTTCCCTCGACGCTGTCTGAGGGAAAACGTACCTGTAACTAAAAGATATCCTTGACACTGTCCGAGGGTGTGTCTAAAGTAAGATCCCATCAGCATTGTCACCGGGAGTAGGGCCCTGTCCATGCAGAGCTTGTATAACGATTATACAATCTATAAGTGTGTACATTATAATCTCCACTTTGATGTCATTTCATTGTGAATTGCACTTTAAGTATCAAAGTGAATAAATAAAAGTTTGAAAATGCCATATGGATGCACTTTTAAGTATCAATGCAGGGCTTCTAGAATTTTATAAAACCCCACTAGCCATGGGATCATTGATTTTAAAAATTTGCTAGCCATGATTAAAAATACACTAGCCCTACTTTAAGTAAATACAATTTTGCTAATAGGAATGTCACCTAAAGAAGGAGATAGAACTGGAAAAAAAACCCCACTTAGATTTGAGGGGAGGGGCCAGGATATTCATATTTACATAATAGAATTAAATGTAGCATTTGACAAAAAAAATATTTCACTAGCCATTGGGCATGTTAATAGTAGTTATTTACTAGCCCAACATTGAATATTACTAGCCATAGGAGTGGGGCTACCATAATCTAGAAGCTGTGATCATTGAATAATCAAAAGCCCCACTTTATTAGCAAATAGTGTAATACAGCTTCACTCCCACCTAGAGATTAGTAATAAAGTGACAAACAAACTTAAAGACCAATGTTAGTTTTATTGCCACATTTGCACTATTTCATCAGTGGGGTCGAACTAACTTGTGGTTAACTGAATCAAGGACAAAACGTCTGGTACCCACATTAAGACTGGCCATCATTACACATTACGCTTACATTACTATTAGAGTAGCACTTATTTGGTGCCAGTGTAAAGAAAAATATTGCGGCAAAATCTAACAATGGTTTGTTTAAAGTTACATTGTTTATAGTTTAACTTACTTGAATAAAACAAGAGCGGTAGGTATATTAATGTCATGAATGTGTCACAGATTACTGAGTCAAATATTATTTAGTGAAATACGATCAGTGTCTGTTGTTTTTGTACGATCGTAAGTGTTCTGTTATATATTCAGGTTTTTACCCACCGTGGCGAAGTTGCATGCATCGACAAAGAACCTTTGAAATGAATACATAAACTACATAACAAGTAAGACAAATTTCATACATGACTTCAGTTTACTTGATTGTCAAAAATATTTTCATTGGTCGGCTGTTGACAAATATAGCCAAAAGACAAACATCTTAGTAATAGCACAAAAATGTAGATAATACCGAGTTCAAGTTGAAATGATAAACTCAGGACTTAAAAATATAGAAAATTTAAAATATATTCAAAAATGGTTGCTTCCCAAAAAAATAATGAGAGCGAATTTGGAAAAAATTCTGGATATTTTGCTTTAGTTTCGGAATTCTGGATATGGGTTAAAAATTCTGGATTTTTCGGAAAATTCCAGAAAGTTGGTTGTCCTAATATGTAGCCATTCATCAGCCCAGCTAAAGGTTGGTGGTAAACTTCTAAGTTAAAACACTTGATTTCCAAGTTGAAACACTGCTGGTAATATATTGAAACACTGCTGGTAGTTGCCTATGTCCTGTAGGCCAGTGTCTGCAACTGAACAAAGAGAAGGGTGCTTGGTACACATGTATGTTACAGGCCTATTAAACTCAGTCATAAATGGCTTATACATATGATATTTGAATAAAAGAAAATGATTTTAGTAACTTTTGGCAGTTTGGCTTTGTGCACTGTGGTATTTCATTACTAAATAAGGATTGTCTGTAATTTCTTTTACATTCATAGGGTATGAACAAAAACAAATCATCCATTCACACGTAAGTTTGATGAAAAAAACCTTAAGTTTGCAGATGATTTTTTTGTTCATACCTCAATAAAAGTAAAAGAAATAACATACAATCCTTATAATTAAATTTAAAATATACTTACTAATAATAACACTAAATGTTCATTATTTATTGTGAAAATGATATTTGGTTCATAAACATTAACTCTCAATAAGACTGTCACAAAATTCCAATATAAAGTGATGTCATCAGATACCATGTTCCCTTATGACATTATTTTTACGTTCATTGAGGAATGAACAAACTCACGAAGCTACCAGTGGCCTGTCTTTAAATTGTAATAGAATATAATGGAAAATGAACTATTCAAATTTCATAGTATCACAAGGAAATATGTCCCTAGGAGATGGTAAATATTGTTTTCTGTTTTATTGTAGCACTGTACAGCATGGTACATCTTTCTGTCAGCTGAGCTATCTCCATATCATCTGAGTCAGGGATTCATGGAACCTGCAGTGCCTGCTGGGTAATCATCCACCATGTGGGGTCATACATTTGTGAAAATGGTGAAGCTAAGTGTATGTGGCCTAACACTTCTACTTGGGAGTCACACCCATAACACTTGTGAAATGGGAGAAACTCAGTGTTTGTGGCCTTACACCTCTACTTTGAGCCTAGTGGTACACTCACATTGGGTTGGAGCTGGCACTAGAAAGACAAATTGCCCATTGCCAAAAGTGGGACAAGAACTCGGTACCTACCAGCTCAAGATTAAAATATTTGTCTGAGCAGCATGTTATTAACTTTAACACCACTGTGAAGACAAGATTTTAAAGACTGATACAACATTCAGACACATTACAATTTTTAACAATGCTTCAGTTTCATCATGTTATTGTTTATCATTTATAAAACAGGAAAGGCAATACAATGTTGTAGTCACATTTATGGAGGAAATATGGAAATATTCCACACTAATAATGGGGTTGTCTTAGAACTGGGGTTGTCATTAAAGTGAAGTTTCAGTGTACTTATTATTCATTAATATAATATAATAACTGTTTGCATAGTACTTATATTTGTGTTACATAGAGATTATTATTAGCCATTATCAATGCCATATGTTATAAAAATTGTATTATGCATAATATATTATTTTTATTTCTAATATATACGATATTGATGATACTGAAACACACAAACCATGTGCAATGCTATATAATCATGTTGAGTGCATTGTGAAATAAAACATTCTTTCCTCCCGAAACACGCAAGGGTAATAATCTCTTTAACATATACTCTCAAGCTTAATACATGTTTTTGTAAACTTTATACAGAACTATAATTGCATTCATTACTCGATATTAAAATGATGTGTGAATATGTCGCAGTATCTTTTTTAATGAGAATGACTTTATATGTGAATATCACCATAATGGATATCCTTACATAAAAATAAACTATAGTGCATAATGCATGTGTTGTTGTTTTTGTTTTTAGAATGCGGGACAATTTTCTTGGTAAAGTTGCTTTTGAAATGTATTTGTTTGATGATTGAATGCATATAATTAATTCTGGAGTGTCACTGTAGTACCTTTGCTTACATATCAATTAACGTAGTGCTATGCCCTGATTAATTTGCATCTAATTTGTAAAGATATCAAATTCTGAAAGTATGTGATCTGAAAAATATCACATACTTTTGTTGTATTAGATATGCTACCTACTATACGATAAAAGTATTTACCATTTTTTTGTCGAGGCCAAAGTTTTATCACCAATTTCAAAAAAGTTATCTTCTTCCTTATTTGGTGCCTTTTTCTGGTCTTCCTCGATATTACCGATCATCCGTGCTGTGAATACTTGAGCTACCGAGAGTTTCTGAAGCATAGAAAAGAAACAAAGAAAAATAGTTTTAGAAGTGGAGTGTTAGTTTAGTAGATTAGGTAAACAAAATTCAAAATGTGAAGAAAAAAAAGCAGCATGAAATTTATAATACTGTTACAATTTGTAATACTCTTTCATATTATAAAGTATGACACACGTGATCCAACCATAGTTGAGACAGCCATCTTGCTTTTCAAAATGGCCACCATCAAAAAACTATTTGTCCCAGGACACATAAATACTTGATTTAAGTTGCTATTTCAATGTTTTCACACCCAAGGAATTCAACAGAACTGACTAAAATATCCTACTATCACTTCTTGTTTGTCAAATTTAACATGACTTTCAACAACAATATATATATATACACGGTATATGAAAAATCACATATTACATATTAGCTTCTTAGCCATTCAAAGGCAATGAGAACCCCTGTCCCGAGTCAGACTCCCGATCCTATCGGAGGCCGGACTCGGGATAGGCGTGTTCGAAACCTTAGTGGTATATGGACACGTTAAACAAGTTACTAAGCTAAGCTAAGCAATGAGAACCATTTAAAAAAAAAAAAAAATTGCCAATTTGTCCTGGCAAAAAAATATAAAAAAACCTAAGTGGGTTGTTAAGCATTCTCTATGTTGATTTGTGTGACAGACTTAGGACTGCTAGTCATATAAATAGTAAATGTGTAAGCAAACCCTTGTGTTGGGGCATATTTAAAAAAAAAAAAAAAAAAATTGTAAAAACACAGAGATAACAAAATTATTAAACCATAAGCACTTTCACAAATCGTCAGACAGTTTTTTTTTTTTTTTAAGTAATTTTTTTATATAAAACATTTAATGATCAATGAAAATATTTATGGTTTAATAGATGCGTATCAGGATGTATATGCTGTTATATACTAGTTAGTATATTAGGTTATGATACTAATATCAGACACATGTTCTAACTTAATTTGGGGCGGGACGTAACCCAGTGGTACAGTGCTCGCTTGATGCGCAGTCGGTGTGAGATTGATCCCCGTCAGGGCTATTCCTCATTCCAGCCAGTGCACCACGACTGGTATATCAAAGGAGGTGGTCGGTACAACCCTGTCTGTGGGATGGTGCATATAAAAGATCCCTTGCTGCTAATCAAAAAAAGTAGCCCATGAAGTGGCGACAGCCAGTTTCCTCTCAATATCTGTGTGGTTCATAACCATGTCCGACGCTATATAACCGTAAATAAAATGTGTTGAGTGCGTCGTTAAATAATTTTTTTTTTTTTTTTTTCTAACTTGATTTGAACTCTGTATAAAAGTAAGGGTATAATAGTGCAAAATGTCATACTAACATGCCACTTTGCAAGCAGTTAGGCCATCATGTGTAGAGTAAAACTTGATATAGGACCAACCTGGCAGTGACCCCTATTAACCAGGTAACGTCACATTTCAAAATGGCTATTTATTAACTATACTAAAAGGCAAAAGTTATTGTGACATGGATTGATTGGAGTAATAAATTTGTGAATGGATTTATGGATGTAAACCAGAGAAAATGTGTATGAAACAGCTTGAAGAAATGCAACCAAGCCGTTGTTGCAGCGATTGCATGCTTTGTGCAAGAAACATGGAATATTCGGGAGAAATTCTGTCCAGTGTTCACCATAAAAGGCCAGACATTCAGTCGCAAATCATTGCCACTCTGTGCAGCCTTCAGAAGTCCAGAAGTCAGAAAACCACCATTAGTGAACTGTTTGATGCAATTGCGTCATGCCATGCCTCAATGAAAATAACAGATGGCGAGTCATAGGGATGCTTGAATCTGGGACCTCAAAGCGTGATGTCGCACATCAATTCAATGTCCACAGAAACACTATATTGCACTTATAGCAACGATATGAACAAAACAACCAGGTCAGGGACCATCCTCGTAGCGGCCGACCACCTGTGACAACCACTCGCCAAGACACATGGATCCTAACCACGCATCTGCAAAACAGGCATTTCCAGGAACTTTCTCCAGCGCTTAGTGGCCTCAATGAGACAACGGTGTCAGGCCTGTATCAATGCTCAAGATGAACACACTCGCTATGGACTGTGAACCTCACTCTGGACCGCCTCTAGTGATGTGGCTCATTTGCATATGCCAGGTGCGCCCTTTTCATGGACTATTGCTTGTTTCCATACCTTCGGACATTTCTCTTTCCATATTATAACGTTTCATACATGGCAGTAAAAACTTATCATCAATTATCTTTGTCTTTTGTGTGTCACAATAACTTTTGCCTTTTAGTATATTTATCAGTTTGAATCACATTTAAAAGTGTAAGGTATAAAATATTAGCTTCAATGACACATTTCATATAATATTATTACTATTTATGTGTTGCTGTTATATATTAATAATTTTGTGGGGTTTTTTAATTATGAATATGCTAAAGCCTAAATACCAATCAATTGTTCACTTTTTAGAAAAGCATGAAACTTGACACAAATCTTCTTTTGCTTAGTTGTGTTAATTTAAAAACAGATATTATCTCCGCCTGTGGCCCCCGTTTTAAATTTCAAAATGGTTACCACCAGTTACAATTTGTACTGAAAGTCTTGGATTCTTAGGCACATAGAACCATGATTCCAAAACCTTTTCTCGTATTTGAATGAGCTGTGAATCCACCAGTGCATATAAAAAGTAGGTAATATGTTCGACGTATTGGATTTCAAGATGGCCACCATATGTAAACATTTTCAATGAAAATCTAGAAACTAAAGCAAATAGGACCTTGGTTCCAAAACCTATATACATATTTCACAAACTATAAATCTGATAATGCATGTAAATATTTGTATACATATTTACCAACATAAAATTACAAAAAAGCAAAATTGAAGACACATCATGTTCAAATTATATTCAACTAAGTCACCTTTTTTTTAGGTGTTGAAAGTGTGCTTAAATATATATAACAAGATGCCAACATATTTCAAATTGAGGTTTATACATATACTGTAAAATCATGTTTGTTTGTGGTGGTCAAATATTCATGTAATCTGAGGACTAGTACAGTCAACAAATTTAAGAACACAATGAAAATATAATACACCTATTCATATAATACAAACTGCCTTTTAGATACACAAATTTAAGTACCCAACCAAATATGTGTGTGTGTGTGTGCGTGTTTAGGAATGAATGAATGAATGTTTAACGACTCCCCAGCACAAAAATACACATCAGCTATTGGGTGTCACAAATGGTAAATTAACATTTTCACAATATTTTCTATCTAATGGGGCCCATATTTTATTTTCAAGTATAAAAAATAAATATACATTATAGTTACCATGTTTATTAAATTCCTTGGGTCTGAAAACATGGAATTAGCAACTTAAATCAAGTATTTATGTGTCCTGGAAGCCAAAATATTATATTGGTAAAATTGTGAACAGATTGCTTGTGTCTTGCTTTTGTATGAAAGAGAGTTAAAAATTGTAGCAGTATGCAGATTTTCACTTGTTTCACATTTTGAATAATTCAAGTATATTTTGACATAAGCTATTAGACTATGTTAATATACATGTATGCAGAAGTGAAATATTTATTTTGAAACTTACTGAATTGCTCCAGGGTAAGTAAGATTTGCATTCTGACTTGTCCACAATATATTTTCACTTGCCCATGCATCCCAAGTTGTTTTAACACATCATATACTGTTTTTATACCAATTAAATACTTTATACTAATAATATGACTTGCTGATTTTGACTGATTAAACTAGTTCAGCTCAAATCATATTTTGTTTTTTCTCTTTCTTAACAGATATCAAACTACCGTACAAAAGTTAAATTTGGTAAATCATATATCATATACATTTCAAGTCTTTACAAAATATCAGATTTATTTTGTTTTTGTGTCTAAAATGTTGGGTTTTTAAGGTTTTTTTTAAAAACAATTCCACTAGAGAACATTGATATAATCATCGGCTAATAATGTAAAACATTTGATAATTTTGACATATAATATAGTCTTAGAGATGAGTCCTGCTTCATTTTTTCATTAGTAGCAAAATTAAGGGATCCTTTATATGCACCATCCCACAGACAGGATAGCACATACATGTACCAGACTTTGATATACCAGTCGTGGTGTACTGGCTTTGACAGGATAGCACATACATGTACCAGACTTTGATATACCAGTCGTGGTGTACTGGCTTTGACAGGATAGCACATACATGTACCAGACTTTGATATACCAGTCGTGGTGTACTGGCTTTGACAGGATAGCACATACATGTACCAGACTTTGATATACCAGTCGTGGTGTACTGGCTTTGACAGGATAGCACATACATGTACCAGACTTTGATATACCAGTCGTGGTGTACTGGCTTTGACAGGATAGCACATACATGTACCAGACTTTGATATACCAGTCGTGGTGTACTGGCTTTGACAGGATAGCACATACATGTACCAGACTTTGATATACCAGTCGTGGTGTACTGGCTTCGACAGGATAGCACATACATGTACCAGACTTTGATATACCAGTCGTGGTGTACTGGCTTTGACAGGATAGCACATACATGTACCAGACTTTGATATACCAGTCATGGTGTACTGGCTTTGACAGGAAATAGCCCAATGGGCCCCACCAACAGGGATCGATCCCATACTGACCATGTATCAAGTGAGCACTTTACCAGTGGGCTATGTCCCACCCCTTTTTGTTTTTAAGCCACTGCAAAGAGGAATTTAGTATCACTGTATATAATTACAAATTTACAGGTAGGAGTGTAGGAGTATTAAATTGTAATTCCATTATTATTTATCAAATTCATACACTGTAAGTAACATTATTCTGAAATGATGAATGCCTTTAGCATGTTTTGCTTTTAATGAACTACAATGTAGGTAGCAAGTTGGAAAAGTGATTTTTTCATCCTGGCTAATGAATTTTGAAATTCACTGGTCAGATGGCAATTGACTTTGATGAAAATCCTAGAATCCCTATCTCCAAAATGCCTAACAAAAGTTAAAAGCGTGCAGGAGATGGCCCAAAAAGTGCTCTAATAATGATCTAAGTAACAACTATCGTACTACCGTGCTAATTTTGGGTTTTTATGAAAGTATGGGTCCTGAG
Source organism: Gigantopelta aegis (assembly GCF_016097555.1). Taxonomy (NCBI): domain Eukaryota; kingdom Metazoa; phylum Mollusca; class Gastropoda; order Neomphalida; family Peltospiridae; genus Gigantopelta; species Gigantopelta aegis. The sequence goes on from NC_054707.1 coordinate 29,352,957, forward strand.
TATCTCCTGGGTAAAAATTACCCAGAATGTCTGTTGGGCAACATGGTCAAATGATGTCATCAACATAGCTGCCTCGATTTTTATATTTTTATATTTTGGTTCTGATAGTCTTCATTCTCTTTAATTGTTTGACATTTTAAGCCATTTTAAGCCATTACAAAGGATGATGTTATAATACATTTTTAAAACAACATTTATCCATTTTTGGGCACTAATACATTTTTAAACAGTAAAGAGCAGTTCCAATATTGATGTCTCTAGGCCAATAATGCGGTTTCCTAGCGATGGTGAATTAAGATTTACTAAATTTAAGCCGTAGCAGCTCATCTGATTGTAGCTAATACAATGTCTTGGTTACTAATACAAATTCATTTTAAAAAAATTGCTTTATATTTTGGTTCCTGATATTTAGTGTGATTGTATCCTCACAAGAAATATGCTAGTGTCAAAAGAGTATTTTTGAATATACATGAAGAAGAAACCTGACGCTCGTATACAAAATGAACCTGCGCTTAACTTTCTTGTGGTGACATATAGCCGACTCTGATTTGTTTGTGTAGCGTTGGTAAGTTTAATGTCACGACTAATCAAACTAAGGCTCTGTGGCATCAGATTTAGGAAAATTTTTTATTTCCTCTAGCCTCAGCCAACATATCAATATCAATAAGGGGTAGGCTGGAGGTCACTCGAGCTACAAGAAAGGAAGGAAATGTTTTATTTAACAACAAACTGAACACATTTTATTTATGGTTATTAGCGTCAGATATATCATATGATATGGTTAAGGACCACACAGATATTGAGAAAGGAAACCCGCTGTCACCACTTCATGTGCTACTCTTTTCGATTAGCAGCAAGGGATCTTTATATGCACCATCTGACAGACAGGATAGCACATACCATGGCCTTTCAGTTGTGGTGGACTGGCTGGAATGAGAAAATTAGCTGGTAGTATAGTAGCTGCCACTTGACCCCCAAAATGAGCCTCAATCCTATTATGAGACTATTAAATTTGGCAAATATATTTGTACCTATGATAATTCAGGAATTACTTTGTTTAACAACCTTTTATTTTGATATTTTGTTTGGGCAAGACAAACTAAAGTCAGTTACATATTTTTTAAAGAGGCCTATGCTAGTTAACAAATATATAGCTTACTAAATTTATCAACTTGTTAGATGATTCAATATAACATGTAAATATAGGCCTTTCAACAATTAGATAATGTAAAATATGGCATGTTTAAATAAAGCCCCTGTCCCCCCACCCCAATGTAAAATTATGTAACACTCTTTAATATCCCTTACCTCTGATTTCCCTTTCATAATGATGTAACATGGCTAATAGATTTTGTTTGTAACTGGTTTGATAAAAAATGCTACATAAAAAATGATCTGTTAAAGGGACATACCCTAGTTTTTAAACACTGAGGCATAGTTTTGACTATTAGAGCTGTTTTTAATAACTAAAATAAGACATTATTTAGATTTTATTGTTTAGAATATCCATTTCCGTACATTTGAAGTGTTTTTGGTCAACCTGGTGTTTTTAATATCATAAAATGCACTTCTCATATTTTTAAAAACGCACGTGTGTCTGAGAAGTAAGTTATGGAGTCAAGTTTTAGTCTATTTTTAAGAGGGTATTTCACCATTTCAAAGTCACAGACTCATGTTTCATTCAATTGTAACTTTATCCAAATGTGTTATAGGTTTGTAAATTACCTAAACTTAGTGTTAATTTTCATGGGCTTAAACTAGGGTCTGTCCCTTTAAAGACCAAAATAGCAGTAACTGGCTGCATTTTACTTTATAAATAAAAACAGGAGTACCAGTGTATATGTAATGTCCATCAGCAGTTTGATAAAGCACCAAATTAATGACTGTCGACAACTAGGATTTCTTTTAACATTCAGTAATGCATGAAAAGTAAGTGGTGGTGACCTAGGTAGTTATGGTACACGACACACCACAGTGCCATCCCAAGTTGAATACAAGTTTTGATGATCCTATAGTAATTGATAAGAATCTGAATTCTATTCATGTACTCAAATATAACACTAGGTTTTCAGGAACACCCATTACGGGCTTAGCCTTTGACATTGATAAGAAAGATATGCCCCAGAAACGGAAAATTTACGGATGATCATATGGACAGGTAGATATACGGACAGACGACATACTGTCAAAGATGGACTTCATAACTCTCAATCCCCATTCCTCCCGAGAGCAATACATAATTGTCAATCCACCCATATATCACATGCTGTCAAAGATGGATTTATAATAAAGACTATTTAAAAAAAGAAAGAAAAAAGTTTCACATCTCTCAATCCCCATTCCTCCCGAGGGCAATACATAATTGTCAATCCACCCATATATCACAGATGAAAATGACTTTGGACAAAACAATTCTTAAAAATGTGGAGTGTTCTGAGAAATCGTAAACCTAGATCTTTTCATCAAAGAAAATATACAGAAAAAGAGCCTGGGTTATGTTACAATGAAAACTCTATGAGGGAGACAAAACTGAAATTTTTAACTCCAATTTTACTTTTATTATTATTATTTTTTAATTTAGAATTCTCTCTCTACTTGTAGACACTGCTTCAGAGAATTCCTGTGAAAAATGCAAGGGACAGACTTTGACATTTTCAATGTTTTCAATTTAATTTTTTTTTTTAGAAATCTTCTTTAGTTTGAAGAAACTGTCCCAAAGAATACTGTACTTAGTTTCAGAACTATCCATTCCAAACTTTATGAGGCAGTAGATATTAAAATAATCAATGTTAAGATACATTTATCTATTAATGTGTTTATTACTGCCCCAGAGAATCCCTGTACCAAGTTTCAGAATTATCCATTCAAAACTCTAGGTTGAGACTTTGAAATGTGCAATGTTGAAGCTCAGTTTTAAGTTGTTTTTAATTTAATCAAAATGTAAAAGGTATGAAAATATCTATTAGTTTGTACAAATACCAGCACCCCAGAGAATCCCTGTACCAAGTTTTAAGATTAAAAAAAGCAAAATAAAAACCCTCGAGGTTGATGGACAAATTGGTATCAGAAATGATCTGTTAACAGATGTTATAACATTTGAAGTTAAAACTACTAACAATAATTTTGATCATGCTTAAACTAAAACTGTGTTCTATATCTAAGATTTTATATATATATATATATATATATATATATATATGAATGTAGTTTCATTCTTTGACATACTCTTTTTCCTTGTCTCATGTTTCTAAATAGCTGCTCGTCAACTAATTCACTGAAAAAGAGAGAAAAATGCCACATAATTTACATCTTAATCATGAATCTAGTTTAAAATGTACAGGTAAATTTATGATTGTACATAAAATTATGTATCTCAAATTTCAAAGGACTGGTCATTACTTAATTTAAAGGTATGTTTGCTCAAGGATATATTAAGGAGTCATCCATAAAATACAAATACCCCGAAGGAGGGAGGGGGCATTCAGGCAGTATATATGAAGATAATACAGGGGAAGGGGAAGTTGGTTGACAGAGTACATACACCATGCTCTTAATTGTATCCAATTTACTTTTCAGTGTAAAAGAATTATGTAAACTATAGATGGGGGAGGGGGTAATGATCAAACATACAAAAGATGTAGAGGGGGAGAGGGGTGGATACAAAATCCCAGATTTTGTGTGTACATACTTTATGGATGGCCTCGAATTAGAGATTTGATTATGTTAGAGAATATTACACCAACTAGAACTATATAGGCTATTCTTGCCAACAGTAACAAGGGATCCTAATTCATATAAGCACTTTACCACCATGATAGATTATTGTAAAACAATCATTGGTAAGGTTCTAGTGATGTGATGATCATGCAATTACAACATGAGTAGAGAATTCATATATGACATCAAAGCATACAGTAAAGTACTCTTATAACAAACTGGAAGGGATATGAGTTAGTTCGTATCAGTAGTTCGTTGTACACATTTGCAGAAGTTGGTTATTAATGTATGTAGTGATTTTATGATCAGTTCGTTCTATGTAGCAGTTCATTCTAAGCATGTTCGTTACAAGTGTACTTTACTGTAGTTTTATTGATTAATTTGACAAATACATAAATCAAATAAGTCTACATACCTCAAGGTTGAGGTTTGGGAATCTACCGCTCCTGGCTCAAGCAATTTTACATTAACCCTGCTCATGGTTGGTTTTTCTTCACACACACATACAAAAAAGAAAAAGAATTCTGTGGAACTTTAATGTCCAAGTTAACGCAAAAGTTCAGTTAAAAATATCTTATTAATAATTTGTTTTATTCTTTTCACATGCACTGCGACGAATACCCATAGGGTTTATAGTTTGTGAGAAACTGATGTAAACGCAAAACTCTAATGTTAAACTTTAATGCAAAAGTTGATACCACCGTCGCTGCAACTACCTTCAGAAAATTAATACCTATATCTCACCTATTTTTTACTTCGTAAAGGCGAGACAAAAATAAATAAATAAATTTCATGCCAAACATTTGCATAAAGCAAATATATATCGTCCGCGTCCCTAACTGCGTTATGCTTCCAACTCCGTTCAGTTTGTTTTCACATGCACTGTTCACGCAATTAACATCCGATTTGTTGTTGTCGATCTGCTTGGCATTCATTTGTGAGGTTTTTCTTCAGTTCTAGAACATTTTCATTAACAATAAAGTTCCAGCAAGTATCTAAATACAAAACTTTACAAACCCCAAAAACCATTAATTTTACTTAAAAGTCGTTTTTGTTTATTCCTTAAAATTACCGATATCGGGTCCACATGACTCATAGAAATTGACTTAAAATGGAGGAAGATAACTTAACATTCGGTGTGTGTGACATGACCTCACACGCACCAGATCAACAAAGCCAAATCATTTAATTGTATGATTTTTAAGACCCCTGATGTTAGAATTTGTTTTCAATTATTATATTTGATCTGCAAAAGGTATGCTACATTTTTGTGCCTAGCTACTGTAGTAAATAGTATTCATAATCCATTTTATAACAATTGTAAATAATTTTGAGTGTATAAATTGTGTTAATTAAGAATCAATTCATTAAAAAAATTATATTTTACAAACTATTCACTGGTATGAACGTAATACCTATCAGTATTGACATCAAGTGTTAGCATTGGGTGTTGGTAAAACGCGGACCAGACCAGAACACTTCACAAATAGATTTTTTCCTTTTAAATTTATTTTCATGTAGTGGCCTTAAAAATGGAAAATGACGAATCGCTGATGCGCAGTACGATACTTTTTGGAAACGCATGCGCCTGAACACAGTTACAAATGTTGCACTCTTTCCTGTTTACCGGAGGGTGTTTCACTTTTATTTACTAGAATAGATTTCTTTTAAGTCCACATTGTTGATTTTTTACGTTAATTGATTGGTCTATTTTGTTTCACGTATCGTAGCTGAAAAATGTAGAATAGTATTTCTGTAAATATCGTATTTGTGTTTTTGTTGTTAGGTGAACACAGTTTGGGACGTTGATGGTTCAATACTTTTAATTTTAAAGTACTTAATAAGTACAGGTGAATCATATACATACTCCCACCACCACTCACCCCCTAAGTTCCCACATTGTTTTGGGAAACTCCTTGAAACTGCTTATTACTCAACAAAATTATTTAAGAGCCAGTAGATGTTTTGTGCAGTTTTTCCTGTTAACTTGTTAGCAAGTTTTAATTAGATGATTTTTAAATGTTGTTTGAGTAAATTCTGACAAGTGATGCATTCCAAGATAATAAAGAGTATATATATATATATATATATATATATATATATAACTATAGTATTAGCACTCGGGGTTGCTGTTTGGGTGTACCTGTGGCCTATCAGTGTATCACAGACTTCGAAGTTCAATTTTGTAAAACAAATAATCGGACACCGAATTTTCCAAGTCAATAAATTATAATTTACTTGTCGGCCAAAAACTAAATACTATCGGTGGCATTATTGATTTTGAAATACTAATGCAATGGTGTATATTTAAAATTAATTTAATGATTATGAAAATTCCATCGTCGTTATTGTCATTTGTGTATGAAATTCACAAATGGCGCTTTTCTTTCTTTTTCTTTTGTGTTTTATGGTTACTCCTATTTATCAAAAGCATTAAATAATCAGCATAAATTATCAAGAGGAGGAAATTATTTAATGGTCATTGTTTTTAGTACTTTGTTTTATGTCTCAACACTCATAAACACTAATTTAAGATATACATTTAGTTTGAAGCTATTTATTAGATAGCTTAAGAGGATCGGCAGGCAGATATTGTTTTCTCAGCAGTAGGTAAAATTCAGTAAAACTTCAGTAAAGGGTACACGTGTAGGTCTACAGGTTAAAAGACATTTCCTCCCCTTTAATATCTCCCTGTGATCATTTCCACAGCTAATATCCCCTATCTCTCCCCTATACAAACATTATTGTATTTTTAAAATTCTTTTAGCAATTTGTTAGGGCTAAATCTCATTTCAGTGCTCATTAATGTAGGCCTACAACCTATTAAAATTTATCCATTAATTTAACATTTGAAATTTTGTTTTACATCCATCGTTTTTGGTTATTGTTGTATTTTATTTTATTATATAATTCACCTTCGTAAAATTCATGTATAATAGATCTATTTGCTAAATATTTCTGCTTCAGATAAATGAACCTTCGGAAATTATCTTCGATTTAACAGTCTGTAGTCATGACTGGCATGTTTATACCCACATTTTGAATTGACCCCAATTACTTTTTGGTTCATGCAAGTATGAACCGGGAAAAAACAACAATGTCAGGGCTCTCTACACGGCGAGTAAAACACTCGCATTTGCGAGTAACTTTTGTTCACAGGTGACTGTATATAGCCGACTGGCGAGATAAAAATATTGGGCCTAGTAAGCAAAAACAAGTTGAACATGCCTGAGAAATCATCACTTACCGGTATTTAATATCTTAATAATTAGTATAAAAGGATTTCGAAACAAATGTAAAGTATAAAGTGATTACTGGGGACAAAAGTTTGAGGGTGGATTTGATACCACGTTACACCGGCGGCCATACTGGAAATCAAAAATCGCCATGAATGATAACTCTCTTAATATGCAAGTCACAATCACGAATAAGGTGTCTATTCCCATTACACAGAGGGTGCCTATTCTTCTGGTAGTGTTATTTTTGCAATTTATGATCGTCTTCACATTCAAATCCAAGATGGCCGTTGTCCACCATATTGATAATTAAAAAAACAATGGAACTCTTAATATATTTTGGCTAAAGCCAAGAGGTCTATCTGCACAAAAATTGAGGATATACCATATTTAGGTGAATTCATTTATGCATTTTTAGATAATCTTGTTCTTGAAATCCAAGATGGCCGTTGTTTACCGTATTTAAAATAAGAACATGCTGGAGTCCTTAAACTAATCAATCTGATTAATATTAGCTCTACTGGTCTACCACCCCTGGCGCGAATACACTCGACACATCGTTGCCTCATGCTGTTGATCAGACGTCTGAAGAACTCTTGGGGAATGGCCTGCCACTCTGCCATAAGAAGTTGACCCAGATCATGAAGGTTGGCCGGAGGGGCATGGTTATCCCGAACTCTCCTGCCTAATTCGTCCCAGGCGTTCTCTATTGGGGCCAAGTCAGGCGAATATGCTGGCCAATCCATCCTGGCGATACCTTGTTGTCTGAGAAAGTCCGTTACCACCCTGGCGCGGTGGGGTCTGGCATTGTCATCCTGCAGAACTGCCCCGCCGCCAATCTGTTGAAGGCCTGGGAGAACCAACGGCCGGATAATCTCATTCAGATAGCGGATTCCATTCAGATTGCCATCCACCACATAGAGGGGGGTCCTGTGGTGGATAGAGATGCCGCCCCACACCATGACGCTGCCACCACCGAACCGGTGACGTTGTCTAACGTTAACGTCAGCGAAGCGCTCCCCAGGACGTCTGTAGACACGAACCCAACCGTCGTTGAACTGGAGACTAAACCTGGACTCATCAGTGAACATCACTCGACCCCACTGAACACGTTGCCACCGCAGATGAAGCGTGCACCAGTGACGTCTGGCCGTTCTGTGACGTGGTAGGAGTGGTGGTCGAACAGCCTGGCGACGGCAGCGTAGATTATTGGCTCTGAGATGATTGCGTATGGTTTGATCAGACACTCGAGTTCCAGTCTCAGTCCGCAGATTGTCACGTAATCGGCGTGCAGTGGTTGTGCGTTGACGTAGAGCCATATTGGTGATGTAGCGGTCCTCTCTATTTGTAGGGCTTCGGGGTCTTCCCGAACGTGGACGATTTCGAACAGAATTCGTAGCTTGGTACCGTTGCCACAGTCGGCCAACGACACTCTGACTGACACCAAGTCTCAGAGCAACATTTCTTTGCGTATTGCCATCTTGAAGCCAAGCAATAGCCCTTCCTCGATCTTCGATAGTCAGTTGAAGTCGTACCATTGTCGAATTTGGAGTGTGCACCGTACACGAACGCAAGCTCCAATTATACGGAAATTCAGCATTGGGAACATGGAATACACGTGCAAAGCGTGCAAATGAAGCGCTTTGTGAAAAAGCAAGTTATGGGCACTTAGCAGACCTTTCGCTTTCGCCCTAATTTACGTGCAAATGTAAGCATGTTTTCGCCATTAAAACTAGTCGATAGTGTCAATGACAGTGGATTTTAATTCATTTATGGGTTGCTTAGACCCACTTTCGTCAAAATGGAACAATACCATGCGTGACATTATGGTCTAGCTAATATAACTGACATTCAGAAAATAATGTCGAATGAGAAATGTACTAGTAAACTATTAAAGAAGCTTGAGCTCTCCTAGATCATTACTTTCTCCATTGAAACCATGAAAACTCTTGTCATGAACTTCGTGTATTGTAACATGGGTAGCTCAAACCCTTCAGAAACCTGGGATAAAAGTGGCACTAACAAAATAAAAAAGAAACAACTGATTTTCGTACAACACTAATTAAGCACCAGTCCCCTAGCCTTCATCTATATCTGCCATTCCTTTCTCACATACCCCTGTTCTGTTGGTCTTGGTTGCAGCTAACACTCCAATGAACATTCAGTACACATACAGCTCAGCATCAGCACCTGATCTGTTCAATTTTGTGAGATAGACTAGGTTTCAGTTATAACCTATATTCATTGAATTTATAGTTCTAATGGACATACGGTTATTTCGAAATATATTGTGCTTTCCAAAATGGCATCAGATTGCAAAAAGGACCCATAAAAATATTGTGAATGCCCTGTTTAGTGGAAATATACACCTCATTTATTATTCTATCTGAATTAGTTCAAGTGTTCCAGCATTTTTGCATTTTAAATATGATGAACAATGGCCATCTTGGATTTGAAGATCAAAATGATCTCAAATCTCAAAAATAATATCACTAATAGATTGTGCATCCACTTTTTAGTATGAAAACACTATTCACTTATGATCTAACCCAAATATTTCAAGAGCTCTGACGTTTTCTAATTATCAATGTGGTGAACAACGGCCATCTTGGATTTCAATATCAGGATGCCATCAAATTACAAAAATAACCCCACCAGAAGATTAGGCATCTTCTTTGTAATGGGAATAGACACCTCATTCGTGATTGTGACTTCTATATTAAGTGAGATATGGCGATTTTCGATTTTCAGTATGGTCGCCGGCGGCCATCATTGATTTGGCCCTCTGGTGGAGTTAGTCGGAACTTTCTCGAGGTACATGCGGGCTAAATTGTTTTCTAAAGGTCCCAAATATTTTAAATCCACCCTCAAACTTTGGTCCCCGAAAAATGGTCACGGGGCAGCCAAATATGACCCTACTAGATCGTGAGTCGGACAGCTAATGTCCATTTGTATCTTTGGTGCATTAAATGATTACTACATACCAAAGCTAGTATTCTTTAGACTTCATATTGTCTGTAACAAATATTGGAGCAAGAGCATCAGTATTCAACAAATGAAATTGTATACTCCTTTTAACTAAGCATCACAGATTTTCTGAAAGTATTTTGAACAATCACAGTAGGCCCTGTGGTAAACCGTCGTTTTTCCAAAGCGCTATATAGCAGGAGATAAACGTAAGTATACTAAAAGGCATAAGTTATTGTGACATGGATTGTTTGGAGTAAAAAATTTGTGAATGGATTTATGGATGTAAACCAGAGAAAATGTGTATGAAACAGCTCGAAGAAATGCATCCAAGCGTTCACCATAAAAGGCCAGACATTCAGTCGAAAATCATTGCCACTCTGTGCAGAAGTCAGAAAAACACCATTAGTGAACTGTTTTATGCAATTTCGTCATGTCACACCTCAGCGAAAATTACAGATTGCGAGTCATAGGGATGCTTGAATCTGGTGCCTCGCAGCGTGACGTCGCACGTCAATTCAACGTCCACAGAAACACCATATGTCACTTATGGCAACGATATCAACAAAACAACCAGGTCAGAGACCGTCCCTGTAGCGGCCGACCACCCGTGACAACCCCTCACCAAGACACATGGATCCGGACCACGCATCTGCAAAACCGGTTCCAGCCAGCAACCCTCACAGCCCATACTATCCCTGGCAACAGAGGTGTATCAGCTAGGACAGTCCGACGAAGTTTACTCATCTACGGCATCCGTGCAAGACGCCCAGCCAGAAGGCAAATCCTGACGCCAGAACATCGACGTCGACGTCTCCAATGATGCAGACAACACCTGCAATGGACAGCATGTGACTGGAGATGTGTCCTTCTCCACAGATCTGACGGCAGGACACGTGTCTACAGACGTCAAGGTGAACGTTACGTCACGCCATGTGTTCTTGAAGGGGGTCGTTTTGGAGGTGGTGGCACAGGCCGGACCCAGATGGTTGTGATTGAAGGCAATTTGAATGCTGTGAGGTACCGAGATGAATTTTTGCTAACAGCTGTGTTACCGTGTTTGCAACCGAACGGCCCCGGGAAGACATTACAACACGATAACGCAAGACCACACATTGCTAGAGTTGTGCAGCAGCATCTGAATCAGAACAATGTTGATGTGCTACCCTGGTCTGCCAGGTCCCCGAATTTGTCACCAATCGAACATGTCTGTTGCATTTGAAACATATCTCACACTTATAGAGAAAAACCACTGGTGTCCATTATTACGATTCCTATTGAAACTGGCACTAAACAATCGAATATGTCCATTATGTAAAAATTACGACATCGGAGATGAGTTTCATTATATATTTACATGTATGTTTTTCAAGAATGAAAGAAATCGCTATTTACCCGTTTTCTGTGAATCAAAACCAAATATATATATTTTATAAATTATTTAACTCTAAAAAAACTGGTGTCCTTAGAAAACTTTCTATATTTTGTAACTTAGTTATGAATACTTTCAAACCCTCTGGCTGATTTTCTGTGTGTTTTTGTGTTTATGTATGTTATTGTGCTTTCACCATCTTGTCACAATGTATTGATTGTTCTATGTAAACATGTCCTCATATGCCGTAGACTATGGCCTGGGTGTAAATAAAGTTCAGTTCAGTGACGCTTGCGACGTCTTCCAAATCCTCCAACAACACTGCAGGAACTCCAGCTGATCCTTCCTCTGATCTGGAATGGCATTGCCAGGAACTTTCTCCAGCGTTTAGTGGCCTCAATGAGACGACGATGCCAGGCATGTATCAGTGCTCAGTGTAGACACACTCGCTACTGACTGTGTGGACTTCGCTCTGGACCCCTTCTAGTGATGTGCCTCAGTTGCATATGGCAGGTGCGCCCTTTTCGTGGACTATTGCTCGTTTCCATACCTTCGAACATTTCTCTTTCCATGTTATAACGTTTCTACACGGCAGTAAAAACTTATCATCAATTATCTTTGTCTTTTGTGTGTCACGATACATATTGCCTTTTAGTATAAATGTTCATAATTTCAGAGTTGAATTTTACCGTGGCTAATTAGGAAGTGGTTGAATACTGGGTCATCTGGTCAATTATTGAATACTGTTCACTGCGCCACTCAAATCGTGCTCAAATCATAATGAATAAACAAAACTTAGATCTATTTCTTTTTTTAAATATATATTAAAATAAACTCTGTGGAGTGGACAAAGAGATTTGGCTAGTGAATATATGCCATTTACTAGCCAGAAGCAAGTAAAATAAAACTTTTGCATTGAGCCCTGGATGTGCACACTGTTTGATATTTAACCTAACAATTACGCCAACCCAAAAGAAATTAGAATAAAAATTATTTTTTTTTTTTGCATTCATATATGTATCTAGTATAATGTATTAAAAATCTGCTAATGTTTTTTGGGGTAAAATTTATTTTAAAAATAATTTTATGAATTTGTATTATGATTATATTCATTCTTCATTTTGTATTTGTCATTAAAGAGCATACAAACATACATAACATGTTGCTTTCTGGTGTTAAATAAGTAAAAGTCGGGTCCAGTTTCACCAAAATATGACATATGCGAGCATTTGTTGTTAGGATTTGGTCCAACATAGATTTTAAATCTAATTTGGAGATGCTGAAAACCCCCACAATATGTTGGGCATCTCAGAAAAATTTTACGTTTTTATAGTTCAAAATGGCAGAAAAAGAAATAGTGGGATATTGTGTAATAAAAAAAGTATTTAATTGATATTCCAACGATCTTTGTAGCACTTTAAGGCATTAGCATAGATGTGATTACGTCAATTTATAAAATCTAATTTGAAAATCTAAAAATTTAGTTTTATGGTCAACTAATGAAAAACAAGACATCGGAAAACAAAATGTCGGCCATTTGTCGTAATGTTTTTTTAAATCGACATCCAAGTCTTTATAAGGGCATTATTAACTTGCTGCCATAAATCCGAAAAAATATCAAAGTTGAAGTTGGTTTTGTTTAACGACACCACTGGAGCACATTGATTTAGTAATCAATTTTCTTAAAAAAAAACATAACATAAACTAGTATCACTGCATCCCAGAGTATGAAAAGCAAACACAACAGTCCAGTGCTAAGAGGTATGTTTCCACAAATTGTTCAGTTGTTTTATGGATATTTGACATGTGAAAAAGCAAAAAATCCCACAAAACCCCAGATAAACAACAACAACAACAAACAAACAAAATAAAAATTCAGGACATCAGTATTACACTAATATATACAATAATATATACAATAGTATTCCGTCAGATAGTTTTGATCAGTGAATTGCATAGACATCTATTCTGGCATCGGATTCCTCGTGTTTGGTCTTTGGTTATTCAACATTCAAATCAGCGTTACTACTCTACACTTTATCGTCCTCAGTGAAACCACTTCAAACACCCTATAGTCTATAAAAACGTTTCAAAGAGAAAATTAGTTAATTTAACATTGCTTTCTGTTCAACCAATTATCAGGCATTGGTATCCTTCTTACATGTTTGTATATCCCTAATTTGTACATCACTTCTGTAACACACTCGTTGATAGAAAACACAACAAGGCGGTGTCGGAGTTCAGGGATTTATTCTCAGACGGAACCAGAAGATAAAGGCATCTAGATGGCTGACCTAATTACTGACCCAACAAAGTATTATCTGAAAATATATACATTTGATTTGTCCCTAAAAGTCCTTTATTTACCTACCTACATAACCACCATATCCCATTTATTATTGATATTTTGTAAAAATAATTGAATTATGTCCACGGTCCATAATTCAGAAAAAAATAATGGCTATTTGGATAGTAGAGGTGTGACGTATTTTTTTTTGAATCACGTGACGGGCATCCACCGGCTAAGCGTTCAGTGTCAAAATGGCCGACCAACCTCTTCACTTTGCCAAGAAAGCGAGGGCTACCTGTCCAATTAGGAACACCAGAATGGATAAGAAGAAGGAATATGCCACAGAGAAGAGGGCTACCTTAGTAGACATTGGCAATGTCACATTAAGGTTATGGACACTACAAACTTATAAAACAAGACATACATGTAAATGCACTTCATCAAACTAATATTGTGGCATTTATTTGCCAGGATGTCAGATTCATGAACAATTATAAACATAATATTTATTTTATCTAAGATTTAACATTCCAAACAAAACATAGGTTTTAGATATAAAATCATAATATACATACACAGTATGTAAACATATATACTGTCAAAATGTGCATTCTTTAGCTTAAAATGTTCAAGAAACAGTTAGAAAATAAATGGTAACTTTGTTAACACCAAGTAAACAGTAATCTTGTTAAAACTAATGGTAATCATACATCTGAACAAAATTATTTAACTTTGAATATAACTATAAACGGTTTGATATAAAACAAATAACATTTTCCATATTTAAAAAATACAGTTTTAAAATGTTTAAGATGATTATTAATGGTTTAAATTTCTACAAATCTCCTGTTCATAACCGGATGTGACAACGTCAATAACCAATTAACTGAAGATATTTATTTTCAAAATATGAACATTTCAGATGTGAGTATCAAGCTTGCTACTTGCATTATTTTCAATGTAACTTAATTTGTTTACTATATATGACTTGTTTGTAAAAGTAAATTTTAGGAAAGATTTGACCAAAATGATTTTTTTTCTTCAAATTTCACCTTAAAGTCTAAATAAAATATGTAATAAAATGGTAATTTGCAAAAATATATCATATTCATATGAAATCTATATCTTATTGGTATTACTGTTGACTTTTAATCACTTAGTTGTGGGCAAGTTACATTTTACCACAAAGCTTCTATATTTATTAATTGTTTGGTTACAGACACTACAGAGAATCCTTACTGAATGTCAGTGGGCTATTTCTAGCTCCAGCAAGTGCACCACGATTGATACATTAAAGGCCGTAGCATGTGCTATCCCGTCTATAGAATAGTTCATATAAGATCGCTTGCAGCTAATCGAAAAGAGTAGCCCATGAAGTGGCGACAGCGGGTTTCCTCCCTCCATATTTGTGTAGTCCTTAACCATATATCCGAAGCCATATAATCGTAAATAAAATGTGTTGAGTGTCGTTGAATAAACCATTTCCTTCTTTCATTCCTTCATTACTGAATATAAACCACCACTAGTAGTATGTTATTGGTAGGATTATATCTTCAATGGTATCTATCATTGTGAACTTAATTGGTTATTAAGTTATAAATTAGTTCGCACTCAACACAATTCAGCACGAGGAATGTCCTGCTAGTCATATATTTTTGTTATTTTTAGGGGTGAATGCTGGATGAAAACAATTACCAATTCAGCTATAATATTTATGTTTGTTCTTATTTTAACATGTTATAGCCTTACAAAATAAAATTTAAGTACATATTTGAGTAATTTTTATAAAGTATCTAAATTTATTATGATGTTTTTGAAAGGTTACGGACACTACAGTTACAGACACTACAAATCCACGTTCAGTGCGTATTATTTTCAAATCCTTTAGCTACTTTATATTACTATTACTTTGCAGAGGTTTTTCGTACATCTGGCGTGTAAACATCAAATGGATGTAGAATTATTTTGATCAAGTCAAAAATTATTAGATGGTTACGGACACTACACATTTTTTTGTGACAAACCTATAAGTTGCCTTAATTTTGTTAAATTTTTGTAACATTAAAAATATTGCACTCTTTATTCCTAAATCATAAATATTAATTATTTGTGAAACAAATTCAGTGCAACATGATTTATTTTCACTGACGTTTTGAAGACTTAATAATCATATAGCATGAGGTAGAGACTGTCTTTGGAAAAAAAGCATAACGAACTAGTACATTTATATTTATAATTGCAATGACTTTTGAACCTGGTGACCAATTTTGATAAAATAACTCAAATTTTAAAGAGAATTGAATTGTCTGCAAACTACTGTCATTTTAACATAAAACATGTTCAATACATTTTTACAACAAAGGGATGATTTCAGTGAAAATTAAAATGGAAATCTGGTACGATAAAAAGTACCCTAATTTAAACCACTAATTGACTCACTGTGCAATCTTTACTGAAATGAGAGTCCTAAAATACTCCACATAGTTAGGTGTGACCCATATGCACCTACACAAACCAAACAGTGATGCGTTGGGCCACAATACTTCATCGTAGGATAGCATATCATACTGAATTATGATTTGGTCCCTTTTATTGTAAAAATGTCCGTGGGGTGTCGGCCCGGGAAGTACTATCAATATAGCTTTAAGTTAGTCACCTAGGATTCGTAGGAACAAGATACGGAAGTAATGAGAGGGGGCATTGTGTATTTTTACTAACCTACCATAATTATTTACTCAAAGATTAGGGTATAAGCACTGGTGAATTTATAACTTATATAGTTATGATACTCTATAAAGGATAATTCAACAGGTTATCATCTCTACAACAAGACATCAGCAGACAGGGGAAGGACAAAGGGGGAGATCAATGTCAACTGTTATTATACATCTTAATTTTCAGCACACTCCTATCGTATGTGCCGTATCCACCCACAACGTCAGGCAAGTCTGATTCCATTATTGTTCAACGTCAAGCCATTAAATGAGTCTAGGTTTTGTTCACAAGTATATACAGCTATCAGTTACCACCGCGTGTGGCTTGTCGGCAATGATTAACAATAAATATTATCTGCTAATACCATCAATCATTGTGACAGACTGGTATTGGTACACTAAACAACTATTGTTTCCATTACGTTGTTACAAAGTTAAGTAAAACATGATTACAAGTAGGTTGACCTCTGTGACATTTAAGTAACCCAGTATTTTGAAAGCATTGCCCAATACCACGAGAGGTTGTCAAAGATAGTAATCTTATTTCAGATAGGCCTAGGGTTTTAAACCGATGAAAATCGGATTATAGCTATCTTTTTAATGTAAGTAATACAGTCGGGTTCGACGAAGAACATTTACAGAACATTAAAGATACTATCAGTAATGGTACACTAAACTTAGACAAGGTAGATACTAGTGACTTGAATGCATTTATTACTCGTGATGAGGTATTTAAGTCTGTAAACCGGGCAAAATGTGGCAAAGCTCCTGGAATAGATATTAAAAATAGTACATGTATTACTATTCTGTTTAGATTATTTTCGTTTTATTTTGAAAATAACACCCGCCCTGATGTATGGCGACAAAGTACAATTACCCCAATAAGTAAACCTGATACCGACCCGAGGGATCCATTAGGCTATAGAGGAATTTCACTTATTTCTATCCCAGGTAAAATTTATGCTGGTATTCTTAATAATCGTTTTGTTAATTGGCTTGAACTAAATGACATTTTGGCAGATGAACAAAACCGTTTGAGCAGGAAAAGAAATACTGTTGAACATATCTATTCATTATATTCCATTATTAACAACAGAATGGCTTAAAAGCAATCTAGATTTGTTTGTTATATTAATGTAATGAAAGCATTTGACAGAGTTAACAGAGACTGCCTTTGGTATAAGCTCCAAACACTGGGAGTAAATGGTAAATTTTATTTGGCTGTTATACCTTGGTATGAAAATAACCGCTTAAGGGTGTGTGTAAATGGTTTTGTTACTGAATAATTCTTTGTTAATAACGGTGTTAAACAGGGTTGTGCGTTATCACCAACATTGTTTTCGAGTTTTATTAATGATTTGGTTGACGAAACTAATAGCCTCAGTTGTGGCATTGCCATTGATAGTTCGGTGTTAAGTTTACTTCTGTATGTCGATGATATTGCCTCATCGCGACGGATGAACATTCTTTACAACGTATGTTAAGCTGCGTGACTAATTGGTGTAACAAAAATGGCGTTTACAGATAAATGAAAAAAAAGAGAGAAAAAAGACCAAGATCGTTTATTATCGAAATCCATCAGTTGCTATGTCAAAGTTTGGTTTTACATGTGGAGAGATTGAATATACTCGTGCATATAAATATCTAGGGATTTGGCTTCATGAAAATTTGGATTTAAACTACACAGCAAAAGAAATAGCTAAATCTGCCAGCAGAGTTCTTAGTGCTATTATTATAGTACAACCATTTTGTTCAGCCCATCTTAA
Organism: Gigantopelta aegis; assembly: GCF_016097555.1. NCBI lineage: Eukaryota > Metazoa > Mollusca > Gastropoda > Neomphalida > Peltospiridae > Gigantopelta > Gigantopelta aegis. The sequence goes on from NC_054707.1 coordinate 29,371,019, forward strand.
CATACGGATCCGCCATATGGGGCACTAGAGAGTTTAATTGCATCAGTACTGTTCAGAACAAAGCTTGTCGGGTTTTTTTTTTTCTTGGGGTGGGTAGTAAAACTCCCAATTTGGCAATCTGAGGTGACATGAGATGGCTTTCGTGTATTGCTAAACAAAGATTTGAAGTAGTGCGTTTTTGGAAAAAACCCTAAATAATGTGTTAACAAATCGTATTATAATTTTAATTAACATTTGGTCGCTTAAATATCGTAAACAATGGGATAACAATGTTATTTTTTTTTTAATAATTTGGAATTATTCGTATTTAACATATTTGATATATCACGGTCGACGTTTTTGTTAATACAAGACACATTGATTAACATAGACGTTGAAACATGGCTTTACGGACTTTGGAATGATAGGGGCAAGTTAATGACAATAAGCGAACTTATAGGTAATTCAAGAATCCCCCTCTGTAGAGCACGAGGAATGTCCTGCTAGTCATATTTTGTTAAAAAATTTTTAGGGGTGAATGCTGGATAAAACTAACAATTACCAATTCAGCTATATTATTTATGTCCATTCTTCTTTTAACATGTTATAGCCTTACAAAATAAAATAGAAGAAAATTTGAGTACATATTTTATATTTTTTTAGAAAGTATCTAAATTTATAATGATGCTTTTTGAAAGGTTACGGATACTACCGTTATAGACACTACAAATCTACGTTCAGTGTGTATTATTTTCAAATCCTTCACATTTCTATTATTTTGCAGAGTTTCTCCGTACATCTGACTTGTAACCCTAAAATGGATGTAGAATTATTTTGATCAAGTCAAAAATTATTAGATGGTTACGGACACTACACATTTGTTTGTGACAAACCTATAAGTTGCCATAATTTGTAAATTTTTGTAACATTAAAAAATATTGCACTCTTTATTCCTAAATCATAAATACTAATTATTTGTGAGAAAATTAAGTGCAACTTGATTTAATTTCACTGACGTTTTGAAAGACTTAATGACCATATAGCATGAGGTAGAAACTGTCTTTGAAAAAAGCATAACGAACTAGTACATTTACATAAATTGCAATAATTTTTGAACCTGGTGACCAATTTTGATAAAATAACTCAAATTTTAAAGAGAATTGAATTGTCTGCAAACTACTGTCATTTTAACACAAAACATGTTCCATACATTTTTACAACAATGGGATGATTTCAATGAAAATTAATATGAAAATCTGGTACAATAAAAAGTACCCTAATTTAACCCACCAATTAACTCACTGTGCAATTTTTATTGAAATGAGAGCCTGAAATACTCCACATAGTTAGGTGTGACCCATATGCACCTACACAAACCAAACAGTGATGTGTTGGGCCACAATACTTCATCGTAGGATAGCATAACATACTCAATTATGATTTGGTCCCTTTTATTGTAAAAAAAAGCCCGTGTGGTGTCGGCCCTGGACATACTATCAATATAGCTTTAAGTTAGTCACCTAGGATTCGTAGGAACAAGATACGGAAGTAATGGGAGTGGGCATTGAGTATTTTTACTAACCTACCATAATTATTTACTCAAAGATTAGGGTATAAGTACTTCAACACTGGTGAATTTATAACTTATATAGTTATGATACGCTATAAAGGATAATTCAACAGGTTGCATCATCTCTACAACAAGACATTAGCAGACATGGTAAGAACTGCCCTCTGTCCCCCGCGTCAAACCTAAACGCAAGAGAGAAACTTTTAACGAATCATTCTCCCGAAATGTATCATATTGCGTTACTAACCCCTAAAATTGATAAAAGTAAGAAAACTGAGATAAACATCACTTAGATAATTAAATACTAATTTAAAACGCACAGATAAATTTTTATAGAACAAAGGTACCTGAATTTATGAACAAATGTTTGATTTAATAGGGTGAGAAATTTGTATAGCACAAAGACACCTGAATTTATGAACAAATGTTTGATTTAATAGGGTGAAAACCCCGCAAATTAGCTCATTTAACGGGGGTTTTCCCCCACTGTAAGCAATTAAATATTGGTAGTAAAATAGACATGAAGTAGGGTTTTATCACAAACAGCACCATTTCACCTGTTATTTGTGTAACCAAAGTAAAGTCTTTAAAGAGTAGGATAAAGCAAACGAGAGCTCTGGCAATAGCTAGGTACTAGTAATTACTGTCTAAATATGTCAGCTGAAAATAAATAGATACTGCAAAACTATGGTTTGGTGGTTGACTATTGTTGGTTTTGTATTGTACTGATTCGATTATAAAAGTTTTTACATCTTAGACAAGGTTTCTTCTAAAGGGTAGAAAGGGTATAATTACATACCCTAAAATATTGGAAATTAATGGATATACAATGTATTTGAATAATTTTAAAATAGATTATTGTAAGAGAACTGCTGTTTAAAATTTGTCACGGTGCATGAAATGCAGCACTTGTCTAATGTCAAAACATTTTAAACCCATAATCACCTAGTAGGAGCACGTGTGGTCTTTTTTTTTTAATTCATACAATTATTTTCTGGCAGAAAGCCTGATCCATTGTTATAATATGTATATGTATGCATATATTTGTTTATATATGTAAAAACATTTATAATGGAATCAATAGAAAAAATATTTCCATATTCACTACTCTGACATTAGTCTGAACTATTACCCCACAACTGGTATATCATAGGTCATGGTATGTGCTGTCAAGTTTATTGGAAAGTGCATATAAAAGACCCCTTGCTGCTAATGGGGAAAATGTTGAGTGTTTTCTCAGAAACTGCATGTTAGAGATCAAATATCTGACATTCAAGACAATGGCCAGTGATTAATAAATCAATGTGCTCCAGTGGTGTTGTCAAACGTTTAACTTTATAACTAGAAGGTAAAAAGGCATGATTCGCAATCACAACATCCACAAGTTTTTCACAATGGCTATAATAAGATAATTGTCTATTTCATCTCTCAAAGTACATATATTCAGTTTGTTGACATTCTTCTTTTGTCAGTTTTGTTCCTGTATTTGATTACAACAGTTGTTGCCACCAAACATCAAGTAAGCTGCATGCACGCTTTTGATCAGTCAAATAAAAAACATGATCGGCCCCTGTTTCTAGGTAGGATCAGGATCCCGGAAACGCAATCACTGGTAATTTGTAATATTATTTGGGACCCCTGTTTGTCTGCTTATTAGGTGAATTTAGACTGAAATTGGCAAACAATATTCAGTGGAAGCTGGTTCAGTTAGTACATACTTTACAGTCTGGACCTAGCTCAGTAAAGCGCTTGCGTCATATGATCGAATCGCCTCAGTGGACCCAACCAAATCACAACTGGTATATGAAAGGTTGTGGTATGTGTTGCTCTGTCTGTGGGAAAGTGCATTTAAAAGATCATTGCTGCAAATGGAAAAATCTAAGAGGTTTTCTCTCAAGTTTAAAAAGTAAAAAATGTTGGTCATCCAGTACCTCAATAGCTTAATAAACCAATGTGCTATAATGGTGTTATTAAACAAAACAAAGCTCAAAACTATTTAATTAAACGAATGTTATAGGCCTAATAAATGTTACAACATTCTGTAAAAGGCATTTGCTACAAATATTTCTACCTATTTATTCTACACGCATATCAAAACACACATCTGCACCGGGGTGTCACCGGGCTAGATTTTTTTTTACACATCTCGAACGTCTCGAAAATTAAAATATGCCTTAATCTATACATAATAAAGAGTTTTTAAATTGAAATACATGTCAAATATAATATAATATAATATAATATAATATAATATATGTGTGTGTGTGTGTGTGTGTGTGTGTGTGTGTGTGTGTGTGTGTGTGTGCATTATAGACATTATTTTCGTACAACGTAATATCCATTAATGTTTGTATGTTCTATGACAAAAATGCGGAGTTATTTCAATATATTAAACTACAATTTCATATTTTATTAGCACATTTTGGCTTATATAACAAAATTTTCACTACTCAAAAAATCCGACAAATCTTTTATAAAGACCACTAGCATGTCTACTTACTAAAAATATATTTGATTATTCTTGTCTATAGGGGGCCTACTAGTTGGGTATCTGTAAGATGTACAAAATGTAGGTTAATAGCATGTGGTGGATTGTTATTTTTTGAAAATAATATTACGTGTGTTTTTTCGGGGTTAAACGTCACCAACCATTGATTAGACCAATTATAGAGTTTGTGTAAGTTTTCGTTAAGATTAGCTTCTATAGCATGAAGGTCATTTGATGATTCCGTTAAACTAGTATCATCAGCGAACAATCTAGTAGCACAATTTAACTCATCAAGTATATCATTTATATAAACCAAAAACATGAATGGACCGAGTACAGACCCTTGGGGTATACCAGCCGTTAAAGTGCCATAGTTGGATAGGGAGCCATTTACTAGGACCCTTTGCGATCTATTTGATATGTAATTGTTTATCCAACTAAGTAAACGTCCTGTAATACCGTAACGCTCTAGTTTGTAAATTAAACCTTTGTGCCAGACTCTGTTAAAAAGCTTTAGACATATCACAGAACACTGCACAAACTTTTCCTTGTTATCGAGAGATTCACATATATTTGTATATAGTTCAATTAATTGATATAAAGCGCTATGCTTAGGGCGGTAAGCACATTGGAACTCGTAAAAGAGATTGTTAGATATGAAAAAATTATAAAGATGTTTAAAAACGATTCTTTCAAATATTTTCCCAACACAACTGATCAATGATATGGGTCTGTAGTTTGTGGGACAACTTACATCTCCTTTTTGAAATAGTGGTTTTACATTAGCTATTTTTCAGTTCGTAGGAAATGTCGATAAATGAAGTGATTTATTGAATAATAACTGTAGTGGTAATCCTATAGAATTTACTACTTGTTTTAATCGTTTTTCAAAAAAGGGAAGTGCTTTGTTTGTATCGTCTACCGTTGAAATTGATATAAACTACTTATTTAACGTTTCCGCTTTTTCAAAGTCGGAAAATGACATAGATAGATTATCAGTGGGGTTTTTTAAAGGTGGTATGATACTGTGATGTTTTGTTGATTTTGATTTACCAAAGGATGCTGTGATGGTGGTGTAAACAAATAATTCAAGTGAAAGTCAAAAATGCTGAAATAAAGTAATGGTCTGTGTCATGGCCATGGGTTTACCTTCTCAGTGAATCAGTATCTAGGCCAAGTGTCAAAATCACCAGGGGCCAAAATTATAAAGGCTGTTTTTCTGAAACATAGATATTCCAGGAACATTAGGTCAAAATTAGTGTTTAACCCGGAAATAAATAGTACAGAGCTGAATTTTTTAGGATAGATGCAGAATATCTATAGTAATAACATACCTAAAGTCCCCAAGTTTCCGAGGTGTGCTAACTTTACTAAAGTCGTAAATTTATATTTTCGTCCCGTAACCTGATTACGTCACTAACCTATTTTCGTCTTAAACCTTTGAGAGCCCCTAATATACTATAGGACCCTTATCGCACGCACATTTTAAACATTTGCGATCAAATATTTAAAACAAAAATAAGAATAAAAGATTTCTTTCATTATCATATTATTTAGTTTTTTCATGCATTAACAGAACACAATACGTGGCACAACTCATTTATACTGTTCATTTATTTATGAATAAACTGATTTGATTTAAAGTCCGAACCACATTGTTAACAACTACGATAAATTACTCACCTACCTAGATTTCTCCAACATTTTGTCCAGACAGAAATCTTGAAACAAATTATTTTAATGACACAAATTTCATATACTAAACTGTAACCATGTCACCTATATCGACTTCGCTTAGATCCTTGGAGAAACAACAGCCTGTAATATTTCGCCGACTGCCATTTTTTTTTTTTAATGGAATACTTTTCAAGAGGAGTGGCCCCTGCGCGTGCTGTAACCTCACCGTGGTGCAGGGATGTAACATTCTCTTTGAGAATGGCCAATACAGCACAACTCCCCTTTTGGGGCACTTTGTTTGCCGTGAGGTGCATCCCGTAATGCTAGATGATGGGATCCTGGTGGTTGAGCTGGGGCATATCTACAGGTATGACTTCTGGCAACATACCACTTTGGCCCGGAGTTCAAATAGACGTGTGGTCAGGAAGGCCCGACCTGATCAACCGGCTGGTCACGCCAAGCCCAAGAGCAAAGGACATTTGTTTTGTTGATATTGTCACGAACAGACAATTTGTGATATACTATTTGTATTTGTTGCTCTTGGGGCGGTGACTAGGGTCAATCGAGTGAATTATTGTTTTTATTATTGCCGGAGTATATCAACCATGTATCCCTGGCATGAGTGCCTGCTGGTCATCCGCAGCATCATGTCCCCCTTGTTGGACTCTGTGGTAGGTGGGGACATGGTTGAAGGACTGTCGGAACCACAATATGGTTAAACACAAGTCTTAAACACTTGATGGGACCCTTCTATGACTACTTCTATCTTAAATAAATTAAAGGTTTTTAGTTATCAGTTCGTTTGATGATGAAGCCTTGAAAAGGATTTCAACTTTTGCCATACAGAAAGGGCTCGTTGGTTTGGCCGGCGAACCCAAACGTGTGCAGAAAATGAAAAATGGGTCGTTGTTAGTTGAATGCAACACTGAGAGTCATTCTAGGTGTTTGCTGAAATCAACCAGCTTTTACAATATCCGAATAACTGTAACACTTCATTCGTCCCTGAACTCACCAAAGGGAGTGATCCGTTCACGTGATGACGAAATTTGTAAAATAAATTGTCATCGCAGGATGTTTAAGCAATCAAGAGGATAACAAGAGGAGTTAGTTCCTACGAATACCTTTATCCTAACATTTGAAAAAACAATCCTTCCAAAATCGATTAAGGGTGGGTATTTAAATATACCTGTCGGGCCTTACCTTCCTAATCCCTTGCGTTGTTTCAAGTGTTAACAATATGGACATTGTCAAAACTCTTGTCGCAATAAGCTGACTTGTGCTCGCTGTGGTCAGATTGACCCTGAGAGCAAGCCAGGTAAAAATGGCATCAAATGCATCAATTGCAAGTGATCCCATTCCCATATTCTAGAGAGTGTGTGAGATGGAAACTGGAAAAGAAGGTTCAGCAGGTAAAGGTAGAAAAACACACAACTTTTCCTGATGCAAGTAAACTGGTAGAGAACGCATCACCAGTCACAACAGGGCAGTCATATGCCGCTGCTATTTAGGTCTCCGCCAGAAGTGTTTCGGTAAATATTGATATAACATGGCCTTATGATGAGAACAAGTAAAAAGAGATTTCGGATATTGAAAAAGTTGAAAGACAAACAGCAAAAGCAGCTCTACGGCAAAATGAAGCTATTCAGAAGAAAGAACAAATGATAGAAGTGTCTTTGGATTCCCAGAATCAACCATCTAAGGCGAGCACTAAGGTGCCAGGTCCTACTGTCTCTCCAACAAGAAAAGACTCCAAATATAAACAGTGCCCCTTGTCGGGACGGCTCAAGAAGACAGAGCACAGATCTGTCCCGGATAGCAATAATTTTGATCCTATGAAGATGGATGTGAGTGGTGGCATGGATGATTCCAATCAGGATCATTCACAGCCACAAAACCCACCACGGCCAGAACAAAAAGAAAAGATAAAGATCGATCCCATAGTTCCCCACAAAATGGAAAATAAAATTATCCAGTGCAGCTGTCATGGGCTTAGGCCCAATTTTGATTAATTAATTGCAGTGTGTCTCCAGGAAACCTTCATGAAGGATACTGACAGTATTAACATTAGAGGATTTAATCTCTACCATAAATGTAAAACAAACTGAAAATAGGGCGTCTGGAGGCGTTTCCATTCTTGTAAATGAAAACATTCCCCAGAGTAAAGTTACATTAAAGACACATTTACAAACTACCGGCCTCGGTGGCGTCGTGGCAGGCCATCGGTCTACAGGCTGGTAGGTACTGGGTTCGGATCCCAGTCGAGGCATGGGATTTTTAATCCAGATACCGACTCCAAACCCTGAGTGAGTGCTCCGCAAGGCTCAATGGGTAGGTGTAAACCACTTGCACCGACCAGTGATCCATAACTGGTTCAACAAAGGCCATGGTTTGTGCTATCCTGCCTGTGGGAAGCGCAAATAAAAGATCCCTTGCTGCCTGTCGTAAAAAGAGTAGCCTATGTGGCGACAGCGGGTTTCCTCTAAAAACAGTGTCAGAATGACCATATGTTTGACGTCCAATAGCCGATGATAAGATAAAAAATCAATGTGCTCTAGCGGCGTCGTTAAATAAAACAAACTTTACTTTTTTTCATTTACAAACTGTGGCTGTAAAGGTCACGGCTCCTACAACTGTCACTCTATGTTCAGTTTATTTACCTCCTCGATTTTGAAGGTCTTCTTGATCAACTTCCTACTTCCTTTGTTATCAGTGGAGATTTTAATGTTCACCACACTTTGTGGGGATGCGATGACATAAATAATAGAGGTAAACAATTAAAAGATTTAATTCTCAAAAATGACTTAATATAATTTAATGGTAAAAGTCATACATACTTTCATCTTGCAAGTTGGTATCTCACATCTATTGATTTAACCCTTTGTAGTCCATAACTGTCTTGATTTCTCCTGAAAACTTTGTCTAGATCCTTGTGGCAGTGACCACTTTCCAATTGTTTTGGAAAATGATGCACCTCATCACTTGAAAGGGCTCAGAGATGGAGGTTGACAAAAGGCATGTTGAGGTGAATTTCGGCATCTATGCAGCACTCGGACTGCAACACACTGCCATGACTGGTGTCGATGATCCCATGTCTTTGTTCACATCCATCTTGAAATATATTACAGAGGAAATTATTCCTAAGACTTCGGCAGTACCAAAGCGTTTCAATAAACCATGGTTCAATGAAACATGCAAAGATGCAATCGAAGAGCGAAACAGGACTCTCAGGAGGTTCAAATGCGAACTTACCAGGAATAACCTGAATACTTATCGCATTGCTCGGGCATAGGCTTGTAAAGCTATTAGACAGAGTAAGAAATCATCTTGGAGACATAAAATCAAGGGAAAAGAATACAATTTGCACATTTGTTTGTCAATGACACGGATGTGACGTCTCATCGTGACATTACCAATGCATTGTCTCTCATAACTACTCTTCGTCTTTTAGTAACGATGCTTTTACATCTGTCAGAAATAAAGCTGAAAAGCAACCTGTTAACTTTTCATCTCAAAATGCTGAAATATACAACAGACACATCTCTTTGGAGGAATTGTAGGACTCTTTACACAGAGCCCATGATACTTCAGTAGGACCAGATGAAATACACTATCAACTCTTAAAACACTTACCTGAATCATCCTTAATGGTTCTATTAAATATCTTTAACAAAATCTGGATTTCTGGTGACTTTCATTCTGAATGGAGAAAAACCATTGTCATTCCTATTCCTAAGCCTGGTAATGATCCAACAAATCCCACCAGTTATCGCCCTATTGCTTTGACAAGTTGCATTTGTGAAACCATGGAAGCAATAATCAACCGTAGACTTGTCTGGTATCTTGAGTCCCACAAATTGCTTACTAATGTGCAATGTGGGTTCAGGTCTAGATGTAGTACGGTCGATCATCTTGTTCGATTTGAAACGTTTTATAGGGATGCTTTCATACATAACCAGCATTTGATATCGGTCTTGTTTGACCTTGAGAAAGCTTGACCACGTGGAAGTATGGGATTTTGAAAGACATCCATGGCATGAGCCTAAGAGGCCGTATGGCTGACTTTATCTCAGATTTCTTAAAAACAGGTATTTCAAGGTATGAGTGGGATCTACGTTATCTGATTCTCACCCCCAAGAGATGGGTGTGGTTCAAGATAGCATCCTGTCAATAATTTTATTTTCTGTAAAAAAATTAACAGCATCAACCAGTGTTTAAAACCTGGTATTGATAGCTAGATCCTATATTTAACCAGAGACTTAGGCTTTGTCTTGGTGCTTTCAAAACATCTCCTGTGGAGAGCTTGTACGTCGATGCACACGAACCTAGTTCAGGTGCAAGACGTGCAAAGCTTTCTCAACAGTATGCTACAAAGATTAAATCAATGCCAAAACATCCTGCACATAATGCGGTAACAAATATATGAAATTATTTGATACAAAGCCGAATGCCATTCTAACATTTGGTCTTCACATTAATCAGTTTTTATCACTTTCCAACATTGATTTAACCAACATTTTGGAAACGCCTTCATATTTTGTTTTACCACCTTGTTGTATGGAACCACATAAAATTGTATTCGATCTTGCGCATTTAAAGAAAGATTGTTGCGTTTTAATATATGCATGCGAGTAAAAAGTAACAAGTAAAACATATTTTATATTAATTTTTTTATTAATAATTAGTCGAAATAGGATTTAATTACAAACATTTGTCAGATTTGATAATATTATATTATATGAAAATTACAACATAAATAAATCCAAAAAGCCAAAACAAACCGTAAACTCCCCACTTAGAGTATATTAGTAATAAAGTTAACAATAATAATAATAATAATAATAATAACATAATAATAATATTATAATATTTAAATAATAAAACAACATTAATAATAAATATAATAAATAAAACAATAAATAACACTTCACAATACATTTATAATATTATCCAAAGTAATGAAAAGCCATTCAACCATTAAGCAAATTAAGGATATATATTTATTTTGTGGTTGTATTAACAACATATATTTCATTATCTAAACTATATTGACTTGTACGTCACGGAGTGATCGATTCGACTGTTCTTTTTATTGGATGGTATGGCATTGGTGACCTGGTCATCACCTAGGAGCAGCCAATCGTATGTCTTTAAAGGAGGGGACAATTAAGGCATTAAATTTTGGCCTGGTATGCATATTCAACGATATATAATGCACATTATTGCTTAATATCAACAAAGTGTAATCGTACAGTTAATTAATAAAACGGTTAAATGTGATGGCTATTATATATAACGGGCGCAGCCATTTTGTACCATCCCAGTGAATACGCCCTCTGGCGAGCTGGTGGTTACGTAATACCTAACGTGTCACGTCAGGAATTAGTCTTCGAACTGAAGAAACAAAACATACCTGATTTTTGCAGATGCATCGCAATGTTCTGTAATTATATCCATCCTAGTAAGCCAGCACCAATTATATATTATTTTTCAATACAAAATAAACCACCATTGTCAAAGTGTTGAAATAACTATTATGTTTCGTACATAAATTAACCCACGTACTGAAACAATAATCGGAGTGTTTTCTTGGTTAATCGGTCTTTTCTTTCCGTAGACACACTAAAAAGACGTGCCTCTTTTATGAAGATCACTGGGTATTGTGTGATAATAGCACGGATACACCTCAAATCGTAATGGACATTACCAACCGCCCTGCTTTATTACTGTAAGTAATTCTGAAAAACCCTTGATTAAGTAGACTTTCCCATCTAAAATCACAAAACTGACCAATTACGTCGTCCCAAAGAAAAGAAAAGTATCACTTGGGTATCGTGAGTGGTAGTTTTTGCTCGAACGTGCCCTACCAATAGGCCTAATAGTATGCATTTTTTCTTTGTATTTTTTAAAAAAGAAAAATACTACAACTCCATTTCGTTCTATTGATGTAACCTGAAATATATTTAGTTAAATAGTTTATTATACTATCAAATCATTTATGTTGTTTTACAAGTCAGTTTGATGAAAGCGAAGCGCCTTGTCGTAAATTAGAGCATTTGTTTACACTGTGCATAGAGAAGTTGGACGGAGCTGACGTCACTTCGCCCCAAGCTATACCACCGGACGTCACAAAAACGAAACAAAATGGCTGCCCCCAGTTAGCAGGAATAATCATGTGTTTTATTAACTCTAAAATTACGCGTTTTTCATTTGTTAAAGTGCCAGTATGTGTTGGTGGTCCGGGTATGCATCTTTCCAACACATAAGGCTCTTGTTTGAGTTGACCCTACCTTTAAAATGTTATCGCACGTATATGTGTTAACAAGTATGTGTTATCACCAATGGGTGTGTAAGAAACATTTTCCACTGAGAATCGGTTATGGGTTGTCACATTAATGGAACCGAACCGATCATGTTTCGGTTATAATCGATAATCAGAAAATAATTATCACCTACCTGAACTCACACCAATGCAATCGGTGTGATATTACAGGGCAGCATGGGACCGATACCACGTGTTATATATACGATATTTAAAGAATAGTTTATGTTTAACCCTGAGGGTAATGACTCCCAGAAAAAACCGCTTATTAATGCATAATAGGACAATATCATATGATGTGATTACAAACATGTTCAACCTCAGTGTTATATCGAAGTTTAAGACGGTGTCATAATATAACTGTTTCACTGCAAGAGTAAAATATTATCCATGGGGCGGGTGTTGGGTGCGCCCCCCCCCCCCCCAAAATTCGAAGTCCCCCGAAAAATCCAGGGTTTAGGAGACCAATACAATGCGTTTATTGATGTAACATGTAATATGCTATTTCTGTAGGTTTTGAATACTGTAGTGCCATTTTTAAACGTTGCATCCCCTCCCTGAATACTGGAGGGGGCCTTTTAAAAAACGTTTTACACCGAACCTTAAAAAACATATTAACTTTTAGAGTAAAACTTTAAACAAAAACCCGAATAGAAAGCACAAATACTAATTAGAATCCTAAAATAAAATATTATTATGGACTGTTCGACATCTTTTGATGTTTTATATTTAGTTCTTGATATATAGTTTTTTCGGACTACTAGTATATATAGAATCAGACAATACGCGAAGTAATTATAAAAATTATACATTCATTTTACTTACTTATTTATTTTCTTAATTACTTTCACATTTATTAAATTATTGTGCACATTGTAACTGTTTATAAAAAAAGAGTATTTAACTGAGTTTTGTGTGGGGTTTTTTAAATACTATTTGTTCTATTATCACTTTGACAACAACTACTCATAACACTATTCTTCTTATCATTAATATTTGTGTGTATTAAGCGTATAGGTTGTTTCAAATCACTGATAAATATGTGCAACCTCTCTTAAAATTTCATTAATGTTTTTATATTATTATTTTCCACCACCATCATAACCCATCACCACCATATACATAGCTATAACATTATTACTATTACTATGGCCACTACTACTACTACTACTACAACTACTACTACTACTAGTAGTAGTAGTAGTAGTAGTAGTAGTAGTAGTAGTAGTAGTATTACTACAAAGTTTATGTCTCTACTCTACTACACATTTCTTACTACTACTACTTTACAACTTTACTACTTTACTACTTTACAACTTTACTATTTCGCTGACGAAATTTAGATGCTTTTGACCCGTATTATTTCAACTCGTATCGAGTAAATATCCTCTATTAATTGATTGCTACCGACCGTTTTGAAACGAGCGTCGTTTTGAAACTAAAAGCTCATATAGACTGGATGCGACGCGTGCGTGCGGTCACACTGTTGCGCCTATTGCGTCTGCGGCTTGCGCTGTGGACAGGTATATATACCATATACGATTATTACATTGCGGCTTGCGCTGTGGACAGGTATATATACCATGTACGATTAGTACATCGCGGCTTGCGCTGTGGACAGGTATATACACCATGTACGATTAGTACATCGCGGCTTGCGCTGTGGACAGGTATATACACCATGTACGATTAGTACATCGCGGCTTGCGCTGTGGACAGGTATATACACCATGTACGATTAGTACATCGCGGCTTGCGCTGTGGACAGGTATATACACCATGTACGATTAGTACATCGCGGCTTGCGCTGTGGACAGGTATATATACACCATGTACGATTGGTACATCGCGGCCTGCGCTGTGGACAGGTATATACACCATGTACGATTAGTACATCGCGGCCTGCGCTGTGGACAGGTATATACACCATGTACGATTATTACATCGCGGCCTGCGCTGTGGACAGGTATATACACCATGTACGATTAGTACATCGCGGCCTGCGCTGTGGACAGGTATATACACCATGTACGATTAGTACATCGCGGCCTGCGCTGTGGACAGGTATATACACCATGTACGATTATTACATCGCGGGTGGCCACGTACGTTTTGTACTCACGCATCATACACGCTAGACGCTCTCATTGAAACTAATGTATTTCGATTTTGTGTTTAGCCGGACCGCACGCACGCCCCGCACCCAGTCTATATGAGCGTTACAAGGAACAATCACGTCAAATATAAGCGTTATGTGTTGAACAAACACACACACACACACACACACACACTCTCTCTCTCTCTCTCTCTCTCTCTCTCTCTCTCTCTCTCTCTCTCTCTCTCTCTCTCTCTCTCTCTCTCTCTCTCTCTAGAACTCTCTAGAACTAAAAACAAAACAAAACGACCGGTAGCAGTATTACTATTGGAATAATCTTATTTGGGCAAAATGTCTACTTTTTAGACCTATTATGATACTTATCTAGCCAATCTTTTTCAGGAACTGGAAGTTTCTTGACAAATGGTTTGACCTGATTGTTTACGAAATTGTCAGCAGCAGTGGGTTTCGGTTTGGGCGGCTTTCTTCCAATAATCATAAGGACTATGGCAATAACAATGCCAACAAGGGCCAGGGCAGAACCTAACGTCGACAACACTGCGTTCTCGAACACCATGGCGCTTATTTCAACTGCGATCTGTAAACCAAATACTGCTGCCTGAAATACAAGAAATACAAAAATGAAATACTGAAACAAACCAAACAAAAGTATCTGTATTACCCCACACAGAGTGGGGTGGGCGGGGAGGAGATAATTATATTTTAATAGTATTTCCATACTAATTATTAATTATTCTCACCATCACTTATTTTTTAGTGCTATTACAAAGCTGTGTCAAATATCTATTGTAAATGGCTGTTGTTACTGGTTTTGCAGTCTGTTGTGGGTGAATGCCTAATCGCCTCTACTAAGCGTTTGAAATATCTGTTGTAAATTGGTTACCAACTCGTCTTCCAGGACTAGTACAAAGGTGTTTTATGTGTTTTTGTGAATAATTACCAGTTCGTCACTGTTGTGTGTGACTGGTTACCAACTTGTATTGCAAAGCTTGTACAAAGGTATTGCAGCTGTTTGTGAATAGTTACCAGTTCGATTTACGGAGCTTGTACCAAGGCGTTTTGTGTGTGAATGTTTACCAGTTCGATTTACGGAGCTTGTACCAAGGTGTTTTGTGTGTGGATGGTTACCAGTTCGATTTACAGAGCTTGTACCAAGGTGTTTTGTGTGTGAATGGTTACCAGTTCGATTTAAAAAGCTTGTACAAAGGTGTTTTGTGTGCGAATGGTTACCAGTTCGATTTACGGAGCTTGTACCAAGGTGTTTTGTATGTAAATGGTTAACTAGTTCGATTTACGGAGCTTGTACCAAGTTGTTTTGTGCGTGAATAGTTACCAGTTCGATTTACGAAGCTTGTACCAATGTGTTTTGTGTGCGAATGGTTACCAGTTCGATTTACGGAGCTTGTACCAAGGTGTTTTGTGTGTGAATGGTTACCAGTTCAATTTACGGTCTTTGTACCAAGGTGTTTTGTGTGTGAATGATTACCAACTTGTCTTACGGTCTTTGCACCAAATTTATTTTTGTGTGAATGGTTACCAGCTCGTATTATGGCCGTTGTACTAAAGTGTTATGTTTGTGTGGATGTTACCAACTCTTATTACATTGCCTGTATGAAAATTGTTCTACCTCTGAACGACCAGCTCTTGGAGGTCCAATGCAAGGTACCCATTGCGGTATCAGAAGTCATTGCGGCGGTACACTTGTAGGTAATACTAAACCAAATAACTTCGGGCTGGGTCAAAGTTCGAGATGCACTCAACGTTTGATAGAGCAGTTAATACCACAAGTCCTGTCATTGGTGATAATTGTGAGTGTGTTTGTTGTAAAGAAAAATAGTTACATCTGAGCAAAAAATGTATGCAATTTTATTTCATCTAGTACCACTGTGTCAAATAGCCTTGTACTTGAAACATGTATGGGGTGCCTGTAAAAAAAAGTACACAAATTTTGTGTAGAACTAGGGTAGTTATAGACGTTACCCGTTATCTCTGAAATGAGCAGCTTAACCCCCATTGTTTTCAGATTTACTTTAAGGGTGAAGGGTGGCAGTATTTATATCCGTGATATGCTGCAGGTAGGAGTTTTAGCTACATGTTACTATTGCCATCTATGGGATTTCATTAGGTGGTATACACCCTGTAGACCGTGCTCATATCATCAAATCAAATCACATACACAAAAATAATAACATCTGTGGATAAAGTTCGTGACGTAACATTTCAGTCAAAATATACACCATAGATTTAAATAATACCACCATCCCCCAATCCTAAAGTTAATTAGAAAAAAGTGGGGTATATGCTGCTGGTTTTGTATGTAACAAGAAGCATCTGCATAGAAATTGTCATACTTAGTTTGACTCCGTACGTTTCAGAACAATTGTGCCTGCATGGTCCTGCAACACTAATAATAGGTCATGTCAAATTACGGGAATTTCACATTCCTCTTTTCTACGCCGATGAAGAAGGAGCTTTGCTAAAGCTATGAGAGTTTTCCCTTGGACCCCCCCCCCCCCCCCCCCCCACACACACACACACACACCACCACCATCACCAACAACAACAACAACAACATCGGATGGGGCGATGAAGGAATTCGGATGATCAATAACTCAATACAAGATGGTGTACTCTGATCGTAGTTTTTCGGTGTCCATCACTATTTGGCAACCGAACCAGGGGCGGGCTGGGAGGAAGAGACAGCCGACGACGCCAACGGCGGTTACGTGTGAGATGGAGGTGGACGGGTGAGACGAAGCTGGTGTACATAATAATACTAGACTATGGAATATATAAACAGTTCCACACAGTTTAATTTGACAGCGCATCTAAATTGTTTAAATCACCTTGAATCTTTCCACTGAGCAGTCTAATTTTATTGTTGGCTGCAAATGTTTCCGTTTTGCAAATTAACTTTAGCTTTCCAACTAATTCCTATTCCAAATTCCGCCCACCTCAAACACACCACCTCTATCCGTTCCGGATCCGATAGCTGGCAATGTCAGAAGTTGAACCCTTTGTGGCCGTGCGTGAATCTTGGATATATGAACGGTAATCAAACAGCACTCCGACCCCCCCCCCCCCCCCCACACACACCACCCACACACCTTACTCCTGACCATACATGAATTTACTGTCCTGATGCACCAACATATTGTGACAAGTTCTGTCGAATATCTCAACAATGCCATTCGTGGCAGTACTTACTGTGCTATTTAATGTAAGATGCACTTCGAAATTTGACACGATGAAATGCTATCTAGCACTTACTTCACTAATATCCAATACTTTGATGGCGGGCGATTGACCTTCTTCGAAGTCACGAGCAATCTGGAAACCCATGGCAATGACCGCTGCAGACAACGCCACGATGTTGAATACTTTAACAAGCTTGTCAACAACGTTGAAAACCTTCGTAAATCTGTACGAAAAGTGAAAAAAATTATTTTAATAGCATACACTACATTTAGTATAATTTGAAATTCAGTTTAACGTCAGGACCAAACAGTGGGAAAATCTATAATATTCACAAGGCCTTTTTAATAGTTTCTGATCGCTTTTCCTATTTTGATCTGCACTGCTAACGGCCTTCTTTGTTCTGACCCGATGCCGCATTTCGCAAAGATCTTTTCCCGCTCTGATCCAGTTGATTACTGTACACTTACTAAATATTGTGTACAAAGATGAATGTTATAAAGACAACCGATATACACGCCGCCATCTGTCACTTAAGGTAGTACCATAATAAAAGCTTGTACTAGTAACTAAGCACTCCACCCTCAGTATTTCGTGTTAGCTATCATATACTGACTAGACATAAATTGGGTAAATAAATGCACATAAATCAAAGAATGAATCGGAGGCGGGGAATTAAACTAAATGCTTCGATATTAAAAATATGTCTGAGACTGCATCTTTAATTTGTATGTTCATCTATTTTTAAAGATATTACACATCATGCGTCTAATACTATGCATAAATCATGTTAGTTACATTTCCTCCACAAATGATATACCGAATGCCGTGATGTGTTATTTTGTCTGTGTGGTAGTATATAATAATAATAATAATAATAATAATAATAATATATATGTCGGGTCGCATGTTTGTTGCGTCATTCTTTAGACATTTTTCTAATTAGCATACTGAACTGCAACTGATGAAATACCGCAGTATCATTGAATAAAACCTTTCTTTCCTTGCTATTAGTGACTCTTGAATATACTCTATTCATCGCCTATTGCACAGGCGGCCAGCTCTATTTAAAGCCAATAATAATAATAACAACAACAACAATAATACAATAATAATAATAGTAATAATAATAATAATATTTATTGGAATACATGTATATCTAACTCGGCCAACTTGCTCTCAGAAAATCCTACATCTGTCCGCCCCTCTCCGCCCCCCACTCTGCTCGGTATATATATGCTTCCTTGCTTGGCACCCATCCATGTATGTAAATGGCATTTTAAAAATTATTATTATTTTTTTTTTGTACATTTTTTATTAGCCCAGAAATGTCGATAGTGTCAGGGATGGGGCCCTGAATCACTATGTTACAGATAATGTTGAACATAAATAACATTAAATATATATATAATACATAATGAGTATTGTTAGACTAAATATGTTCAGATTGATTGTACATTTTTTCATAGAAAGAGGGAGGGAGAGATAGAAGTGAGAAAGAAGAGAGAGAGAGAGAGAGAGAGAGAGAGAGAGAGAGAGAGAGAGAGAGAGAGAGAGAGAGAGAGAGAGAGAGAGAGAGATGAAATAAAACAGGACAGCAAGACAGTTTTAACATTAAAAAAGCATACATGCACATACACACACATACACCAGCACGCAACATAGCTTGATAACAAATGTACATATGTGATTAGTTTCCCATCAGTTGTATTATAGTTTGTTAATGTTCTGTGATACTGCGGGAAGTAGATGTTTTATTAAATTACTATATATTACATCTGTTGCTGGAGACGAGAGGATTTAAATAATAATAATAATACAAAAATTATTATATTAAATATTTTCAACTAATGAATGATACAGTGTCCACTTGGTAAAAAACCCTGCTAAGACTGTTCTTACTAAAATATAAATGTTTTTCTATAGAGTATCTTTGTTTAATTTCTTTTTTAAAATGAATGAAATTTAACTTAACCTTTTGCACGTTACTTTTATATATGAAATACTTAGCTAGAAGTAGCAAGAGATCAAAAATATAATCTGTGTTAATGTTATCTTTAAATCCAAATATGACTAGTTCGAGAGACAGTTTTATGTTACATAAATGATTACAGTACTTCGATAACCAGTTTAAAAACGAATTCCAAAACGTTTGAACAAAGTTACATTCCCCAAAAAGATGTTCTATTGTTTCTTTATTTACATTACAAAAGGTACATGTTTCAGTATCAATAAGTTTTAGCTTGTAGGCAAAAATATTTGTCGTTAGTATTCTGTGTAATATCCTATATTGGAACCATCTTAATTTTACTTAGTTTTTTTAAGGTATACCTTGAGTGAATTAATAACTCCCTGATATTCTAAAATTGACACATGTAAGTC
This sequence comes from Gigantopelta aegis, assembly GCF_016097555.1. Lineage (NCBI taxonomy): Eukaryota > Metazoa > Mollusca > Gastropoda > Neomphalida > Peltospiridae > Gigantopelta > Gigantopelta aegis. The sequence goes on from NC_054707.1 coordinate 29,390,745, forward strand.
ATAAATATAATTAAATTCAGTTAATGTAAAGAATTTTCCACGATCATTAACTAGGTCGCATATTTGAGAGATGCCTGTTTCGAGCCATTTTTGTTTTAGAAACGTTTTCCTATCGATTTTTATATGACAATTATAGAAGATTGGTTCTGATAAAAAAATCTTTAAAGTCTGTTACCGTAATAGTTGTAGAGAAATCACAAAAAGCCCAAATACAGTCCTTCCAAAACAAGTTCTTAATATTTTTATAACATCTTTGAGGGAAATCATTACCAAATACAGGAATATTACGTAGTTGGGGAAAACATACTAATAAAAGGTTTCCATTCTGAATCACTACTTTCCAGTTTTCGTAACAAAGTAATTTTCAAAGTTTTAACATATTTAAATATATCTATCATGCCTAGGCCTCTCTCTTTAACAGATTTACACATGGTATTTCTTTTAATTCTATCCCGCTTTTGGTTCCATACAAACTTAAATAATATTTTATTTAATTCACGCATAAAATATTCAGAGGGATTAGGTAGTGTTAAAAGTAAGTAGCTGAGTTTAGATATTAATAAGGATTTTATTATAGCTATTCTACCAAGTGGTGTGATAATTCTTCGTATCCAATTATTTATTACTTGTTTAATTTCAAACAGTTTAGAATTATAGTTAAGTTTAGTCATTTCAGCTAGATCAGTACTAAAGGTAATGTCAAGTGCTTTAAAAGTGGAAGGATTCCATTTTAAATGAAGGTTTTGTAAATATCTGACTGCACTGGTCTTAAATTAGCCAATCCATGACTTTAGATTTATTATAATTAATTTTTAGTCCAGATAATTTCGCAAATATATTCAAAGTATTTATTGTCTCTTCGAAGGACTCTCTACTACCATCAAGTATAAAATCTGTATCATCAGCGTATTGTGAAATGAGATACTCTTTATTCTGTACTGAAATTCCTTTAATTTTCTTATTTTTGCGTACAAGTCCTGCCAGAATTTCTACACAAAGGAGGAATATATATGTCTGCATCCCCTGTGTATTATGTATGTAAATGACATTGATCTAGACATCTTCAGAAGAACGGATAGTCAAATGAAGAAACATAACAGTGGTTAAGGGATTAAAAGATGTTTGACTACAATAGCAAAACATACCTAGTAACTGTAACTTCTTCTGCTTCTGCTGTGCCTCCAGCTACCGTTGCCTGCTCTGACACGCGTGTTACAACTTCCTCCTTGGGAATATTTTCGATGTCTTCAACCTGTTTGTTCATGTGCTCTTCCTCCAGCAATTTTGTAGTTTCACTGTCAGTAGCAGAAAGCCAGTCCTGAACAAAGTCAAAATCATAAAAACCTTTTTTTATTTCTTGTAGCTTATTCATGATGGATGGAATTTTTCCGATACTTGAAAATGCAAAGCTAATCGCATTCGCAACTGCCAGTAGCTTTTGGTCAGGAGACAGGTTCTTCCAGTTCATGAACATGCTAACAACATTATATGCCATGAAACCGTACATGGCAAGAGAGGAAATACTTCCAAAGACCTTTCCAGTGAATTCCAGTTTTGGAGAATTTTTGAACATCTTGGCACCTGCACTGGATAACCTCTGCATGAGAACCCCAGGTTCCTTACCCCAGATGCTTATAACGTTGGCTATCATTGTCTGCATAGAATTCATATAATCAGTGGTCGAGGTGGCCTGCACTTCCTCCATACTTTTTTGGATGTTCTTTCGCAACTCATCACCAATGGACTTATCCAGCTTGTCAGTACCGGCCAAGATTTGTGTGATCATTTGGCCAAAAGCGTCATAGATGAATTCTTGTAGAATTTCAATGGTGCTAGTAGAACCCGTGTAAGTCTTCCCTATATCGGCAAGCCTTTGTACCATTACTTTATAGAACAGCTTGGGTCCGTAATCCTTGTCCGGAGCAAGGCACTGCAGGACCATGCACTGTTTTTGTAGAATCTCATTTGTATTAGCTGCATCTAATGAATGAATAAAACCATTCATAACATACGGGCTATCAAATTCGTGAAAGAGCTTTTCCGCCCAGCCAGCTGGGTCGGAGTTCATATATTTTTGTAGTTTTTCGTTTTCTTTGACATATGCGTATGTCGAGACCACCGTGTTTGTGTTATTATAATTTTTGTTGTGCGACAGGCTCGTTTTGTCATCCCCAGCCCAGTAGTACAGCATTGCATTCTTATCATCGGTTGAGAACGAATCTTTATAGCGAACATTCTTTGAAAGGGCATAACCAATATAGCCAACACCGAACTCATCTACAAGGAAAGTTTTATGTTTCTTTGCAAAATCTTCAAGGTTTCCTATATCTGGTTTAGTAACGCCTAGAACGTTGTTACGAACGTTGTCATCTAACTGGTGAGTCATCATTTCCTTTATCAGGTCGAAGGTTAGAGAGTGTACTTCACTCTGTGGTGGTGCTGTTAGTGTAAATAATTCCGACAGACTAAGATCTTCCTTCCTTGAAGCGTCGGCAAGAGCAAGTGCGTCTGGGTGAACTGAATATTGAACAGGCGAGCTCATTGCTAACATAGGTTTAACAGCTGATGAATAGGATTTTTGTCTTAGAACAGATGCATTACGACTTTGCTGTAGTCTGGCTTGAGCTGAAGCACTCAAGACGATTTGTCCTTCAAATTCATATGTTTTACCTAGATACGCTGTAGCGTTTGCGTCATAGTCTGTTGTCGTACCCTTCAATGAGGAATAGTCCCAGCTGAAGACTGCTTGCATTTGAATATATTTTATGCCGAACGGGTAGTAATCTTGTGGTACTGTTAGCTCGACCTTCAGCGCTTGGGTTTTTTTGTCCACTGAAAATATTACTTTCTTAGCAAAACTGGGTTTAGACACTACAGGAGGCATAGTCACTTGGCCACTTGGTCTCATTTTGCCTGCCTTGGGATCGTATACGTATCCCATTATTAATGTTCCCCAGTCTACCATTTCGCCTCCTGACACTGTTTCACCTTCTGCAAGAGGGGTAACCCCAACCTTACAATTGTATACATTATCTGGTAGCTTTGCGGTGAATTTGCCGTGAGGTACTAGCATATCACTTTTCGGACTTACGTCTTGCACAAATGATACGGCGGTTGGCGCCGGTGGATAGTCTTGTACAAATGATGCGATGGTTGGCGCTGGTGGGTAGTCCGTAAAACTGATGCGACCATATCCTGTCCTTCTGTCGGGATTAAGATGTAGGCATCCATGCTGTAGAATCCCGCCTATGTCACGTGTCCAGACAACTTGGTGTTCGTTTAGAATAGTTCCCGATTCAATGAATTCGTTGTTTATATAGACTTCACCTCGAATTAAGCTCATGTTTATTGGCAAGTCATGGCACTCCATGTCATACGATAGCTCCATATCATGTAGCACGACCTCCTCTATAGGAATGTGAGCTTTTTCAACAGTGTGTGTGTTCTTTAAACCATTCTTTATAGCTTCTAGATATATCTGTCCCTGTTCTCCATGCATATCGGAAAGCAGCGGTTTTATTACCCTTTCGACAACAGACTCTGCTTCAGATTTGAACAGTCTCGCAATACTCTTCTGTAAAGTGTTTGGCAAGATTTCGGCAAAGTGCATGTGTACTAGATATCCATTGGCGTTGTATGATTTCGGTCCCTCCTTCGTGTGAAGACCATATAAAACACTACCAGCTGGAAGACTTTCCATCGTGATATTGAATATCTTTTCCAATTTATATTCAAATCCACGGGGACCCATTTTAGCAGAAAGTCGTTTTACATAATCTCCAACCTCAAGATGTCCTATATCTAGCCATGGACTGATCTTCTTAGCTGCTACAGGGTCGAGAGCCCTCCAGCCGTGCTGGGTGGCAAATGGGTGGTCAGCAGTGAAGAACGGTTTTTGGCCATTAAAACCATAGACTGGTCTGGCTGCGTCTGTCGTGTATTTACGGTGTTCATCAGAGACCTTCCCAGGGTTCCCTCCGCCTCCAAGATATATGGTGTTTGGAGTAACAGCAGATATATCTATTCCTTCGCAATTACCCTTCAGAATAGTTGTTCCTTTCGTGAAACAACCACTTTCATTGGTGGCTGGAGTATACCAAACATCTGTCATTACTTTTTCAGTTGGACTAACGCTCGAAGGCATCTTGTGATGTGTTACAAACCTGGTTGACTTGGTCATTCTATATTAGTTTCTGGCCTCTAGCTGGTGTGTGATTCAATTTCGGGGTTGTGGTGTACCTTCTAGCCAACAGCTCGCAGTGTGATTCTGGACCAAGGCGCGTATCTTTCTACTTCCAATTCGTCTTTTGCCTTGTAGCTCACAATATGATTCCTTGTTCAGATGCGTATCTCTCGACTTCGGATTTGATTTTAAATTAACAGACAATGGGTCAGCATATATACACCAAATTAAACAATAAACAACAGAGGCGATTCGTCAAAAATGGTAGTATTTCACCGATTTCATTTCAGTCTTTGACATTCAATAATTGCACTCGGACCGTAAATCGAGATAGTCTGTCAAACAATAATTTATTCGACAGCTCACGCCTGCGCATTCGAGATGTGTGTGCCATGTTTGATATATTCTAATTAATAAAGAAACTGCCGGTGCATACAAAGGTCGTCAGTAACAGTAACTCCTAAACTTCTTTATGTTTCCAGGTCGATGTTCGATCTAATAACACGATTTAGTTTTAAATAGTGTAATATTTTATTAGGACAATATATTGTTTTATTTTTAGAAATTAGTTTTCAAAAGCCTCAAACGCATGCACAAAATATACCTCCCCCCCTCCCCCATGTAAATGCAAAATTACTAAGCGTTCACATATTAACGAAAGGTGAGTATTTCATTAATTATACCAAAAAGGGTTGATGAATTTTAATTCTTTATTTGTGTAAACCATAAGATAAAAGGTTAATAAAAAATAAGCCAAATACAGTATGTACTCAAGGTCGTGGATTGCGGGGTGGGTGAGGGACAACTGGAGCAGTTGCTCCACACATCCCAACCTTTTTTTAAAGTTTAAGGTTTATTCTGTTTAATGACACCACTAGAGCACATTGGTTTATTACTCATCGGCTATTGGATGTTACACATTTGGTAACTCTGACATACGTGTAGTCTTAGGAGGAAAGCCACACCATTTTCCCATTAGTATGAAGGGGTCTTTCATACGCACCATCCTACAGACAGGATAGAACATATTACGGCCTTTGATATACCAGTTGTGGGACACTGGCTGGAATGAGAAATGACTCGTCAGTGCATAAGGCGAACGCTTTACCACTGCGCTACATACCGTACCCGTTTTTTTAACGATACATTTAGCTGCATTTTTCACTGTGAACTTTACTTAACTAATTTTTATAACTTTCTGCAACAGCATGCCCAAATCCCTCTAACTGACGTAAACGCGTCAACCAGTTTAGCTAAATTCATACATAGTCACTTGAAAATAATACATCCAAACTATTGATTTGTATTATTATGAAAGATAATATTTGCGAATGTAATTTCAATGAATTGTTTGTTTTGATTAACATTACTTCAGGACTAGATTGCAAATTTAGTCCGGAAGTAATTTTACTCATGTGAGTAAATCCCTTCGCATGACATATACTCACATGAGTAAATTTACATATACTTGCATGAGTAAATATACTTATGAATAACTGGCGTATGCTTTTGGGGCTTTAAGCTCGAAACGCATGCACATAATTTTCTCCCATGTGGTAATTTGCTCATAAGTAAAACAAAATTAACTTAATATTAAATACCGTTATGTTTTCCATTCTATGAAAGTCGCTATTACACAAAACTACCAGGCGCAGTTCTATAAGTGGGTTTGCTAGGGTACGCGAATCCCCCTCGAACTTAATTTATTTTATTTTATATATTTATATTTATTTATTTAGGTGGAATTTTCTGTTTGTTTGTTTGTTGTTGTCGGCTGGTTATGTGTATGATAAGTTGTTTATATAATGCATGTTAGTAAATTTTGAATTACAAGTACCCTTTTTAAGTTGCATGTCGTCCCTTATTACTTGTACATCCGCCCCAGAATATGGTGGTTTTAATATTGCACCTAAAAAAAGAAAGAAAAAACAAGTAGTGTCGGAAATATAATAAAATGTCAAGAGTAAACATCACCTTGTACATCAATGAGAGCCCAAACAAGTAAATGCTAAATTAGGTAGAGTATCACTAAATAGATATTTACAAAATATTTACTTGTTAGTTTAATATGAAAGAAACAATCGACGAAAATCATTTTTATTCTATTTTGGACACTACTTAGTTACGGTAGTTTTAATATTTCAGGCTGTAATAAAATAACATTAAAATAAATTTACAAACAGCTGAAAATGCAACATCTGTTCGTTGTGTGTGTGTGTGTGTGTGTGTGTGTGTACGTACGTACATACATACATACATACATACATACATGCATATATATATATATATATATATATATATATATATATATATATATATATATATATATATGTTGAAGTACATGTACACGATTATATCGTACTTAATTATACAGATAATATGTCTACATTAATTTAACATGACAGGTATAACGATTTGTCATTTTACCGGTAAACATATTACCGTGATTTACTGAAATTGATAAAGAACTATTCTCGAGTGAGCTCCACGACTAGTGTATTAAACGCCTTGTTGTGTGTTGTCCTATCTACACTATCTGCAAACAGCAACCACTCATGTCTGCTAATCGATTGGGATATCATTATCTGTTGCAGTTACCGGACAATAAAGATATACTGGTAATACAATCTGGTTAAACCATGCTGTGATGTTTGAGTCAATGTATATAAAAGGTCCTTACAGTTAGTGCTAGTATTGTGCTAATTTAGTAGTGTATACGTAGCTACTGGTTATACTTGCTATATAGACATGTGTCGCATATAATGTGCACTCACTTGGATTGGCACTTCCCAGTCGTCAAGATTATACGTAGAATAAGCATTCTCCAGTGCATATTATACATGTAATATACAAGCCCCCAGTCTATATATATATATATATATATATATATATATATATATATATATATATATATATATATATATATATATATATATATATGCACTCCCTCTGAATAATATGCACTCTCCCACGTAGGCTATACTAATTTTTTAAGCACTCACATAATAATAATAAAAAAAAAATGTTTTTTTTTTATGTTTGTATGGTCAGTGCACTTTGTAAAAGTTGATATAAAACTGAGTGGCGAATCTAGATGGGTATGTGAATTAGGGGCGGACCCATGGAGGCCAAAACGTTCCTGGATCCGCCCTTGTAAATTTGCAGAATAAAAATAACAACTCATCATGCGTGGTGACCGGATGGACCCCAGAATATCTTCACCTATCCCTTGCTTCTCTTACTACCGATTAATATGACAGTAATTGTGTGGCGATAACGTTGCAAAGCTTGGTCTTAAATAGGTTCATATTTCAGAACCAAAAAATCATTACTTCAGATCCAGCCTACCCTAGCTCGAGTGTCACCTCCAGCCCGCTCCTTATTGATTATGCTATATCAATTTCAATGGGGGGGGGGGGGGGGGGACTGGAGGTGACTCGAGCTAACCCTACCCTAGTTAAGTATCACCGTGTATGTCCATCGTCATTCCTGCATTCTTTGTTCTTATCAGTGATCCGATATTGTCAGCCATTGTTTGTTTAAAAACATTTATATAAAAAAATTGTAAGTAAAGGAAAGACAAAGGAAGAAAAGCGAATTTTAGACGACCTTGCAAACGATTTTCCGTTGAAAATAGAAAATTATTATATTAACAAAACAGAAGAATAATAATCAAATAAAGGTAACTTAATTGTGGTGCATGATAGTAACATATATGAATATCAGCGTATAAAGCAATAATATACACAAGCCATAGATCTATACTATAGTTGTAAGTAACGAAACTAATCATGTATACAATTTACATTTATAACGTATACATTCATGATTATCTCGATGCACAAGGGGCGGAATATAACGCAGTGATAAAGAGCTCGCCTGATGTGCGGTCGGTCTAGGATCGATCCTCGTCGTTGGGCCAAGTCGGCTATTTTTTTTGTTCTAGCCAGTGCACCACGACTCGTAAATCAAAGGCCATGGTATGTACTGGCATGTCTTTTGGGATGGTGCATATAAAACTACTAATGGAAAATTTAGCGGGTTTCCTAAATCTACGGCTCTATGCCACAATTACCAAATGTTCGACATCCAATATTCGATCATTAATATATCAGTGTGCTCTAGTGGTGTCGTTAAACAAACAAAAGCTTTTTTTTAAATTGCACAAGCAATGAGTTGATGTTATACAATTTAATGAGTTCAGCGCGTGATAATAAATAGATCATTATTATACACATAACCTGGAACTCACATTAATTATTACACATCTAGTAGTATTAAATCTATACTCCATGTTCATTATTATACATATAATCTACACTACCCATTCATTATTATACACATAATCTAAACTCCACATTAATTATTATACATATAATCTGCGCTCCCTGTTCATTATTACACATATAATCTACACTCAACATTCATTATTATACATATAATATACACTGCTCATTGATTACTATACATATAATCTGCACTCCCCATTCATTATAATACACATAACCTACATTAGAGAGAGAGAGAGAGAGAGAGAGAGAGAGAGAGAGAGAGAGAGAGAGAGAGAGAGAGAGAGAGAGAGAGAGACTACACTACTACTTATTCATTGTTATACACACCACCTGCACTATCTATTCATTATTATATGTATAATATACACTCCCCATTCATTATTATACACATAATCTACTCTACATTCATTATTATACACATATCTACTCTACATTCATTATTATACACATAATCTACTCTACATTCATTATTAGACATATATTCTATACTACCTGTAAATTATTATAATGGGCACTACCCGTTCATTATTATACATATAATCTACATTCCCCATTCAATATTATACGTGTAATCTACACTCTCCATTCAATATGATACGTATAATCTACACTCCCAATTCATAATTATACGTATAATATACACATAATCTACTCTGTGTACATTATATTCTATACTACCCATACATTTCTATACATATAATGTGCACTCTTCATTCACTAGTATACTTATAATCTACACCTTACATTCATTGTTATATACGTAATCTGTACTCTGTTCATTATTATTCATATAATCTACTCCACATTCATTATTATACATATATAATCTAAACAACCCATTCATTATTATACCTATAATGTACACTCCCCATTTAATTTAATAGTATACATGTATGTATAATTTACACTCCCCATCCATTATAATAGTAATGCATAATCTACACTCTCCATTCATTATTATACGTATAATCTACATTGCCCATTCATTATTTATACGTATAATCTGCACTGCCCATTCATTATTATATGTACAATCTACACTCTTCATTCATTATTATACCTATAATCTGCACTGCCCATTCATTACTATACGTATAATCTACACTGCCCATCCATTATTATACGTATAATATACACTGCCCATTCATTATTATACGTATAATCTACACTCCCCATTCATTATTGTAAGTATAATCTACACTCTCCATTCATTACTATACGTATAATCTACACTGCCCATTCATTATTGTAAGTATAATCTACACTCCATTCATTACTATACGTATAATCTACACTCCATTCATTATTATACGTATAATCTACACTGCCCATTCATTATTATACGTATAATCTACACTCCCCATTCATTATTGTAAGTATAATCTACACTCTCCATTCATTACTATACGTATAATCTACACTGCCCATTCATTATTATACGTATAATCTACACTGCTCATTCATTATTGTAAGTATAATTGTCACGGGGATTCTATAACACAATTAATATCGCCACAGGCGAAAACAAAAATTAAGAGCATGTACCGTCACACACCCCCACCTCAAAAAGGATATTTCCTCTACTCTAGAAATAGGGAAATATACTACATTAAAACAAAAAGGTGCGTTAACCGACGCATACGGGCATTTATAACACATGTAATAATAAGGTGACTACCAGTAATCACACTGAGTCTCTGAGTCCCTGGTATACAAATAAAATATATATAAACAAAACAGAAATAAAGAATGTCAACACATTATCATAACGTTCAACTTCGGGACAGGGCATCAGCGATTACATTGGATGTGCCCTTGATATGTTCAATGGTAATTGGGTATTCTTGCAGAAGAAGACTCCATCTCAAAACTCTCTGGTTGGAGGCTTTCATTAGGATGGTCCAGTCCGTCTTCGTCTTCTTGGAACAGCACAGCTCCAGCACCCACGTCACTGGCACCCACAGCTAGCTTGAACGGCATTCGGTAGTCTGGTTCTGCCATCATGGGAGACGAGTAGCGCCTCTGCTTGAGACAGTTGAATGACTTCTCGCATTCACCTGACCAATGGAACTTCGTTTCCTTCTTTTTCAGCGTCGCACGTTTTCCAGGTTTTCTCCGATAGGCATGCTGTCGAATCGGTGTAGCGTTGGTTTCCAAGCGCACATCTTGGCTTAAGGTATTGGTAACCGTTGGAAGGTTCTGACAAATGGAAACATTGTCTTGTTTCAACGTAGTCAACTTTGCTCGCTTGGGGCTCAAGTCTGCTAGAATCTGGCCGTTGGCCAACTTGACCTCTGCAGTCTTGACGTCATCACAGGAAATTGAGTGTCTCTCAATTTGGACCGGTCTCTCTGGAACTATCGGCAGTCTGTCAAAATAACCTTTTAGCAAATTGATGTGACAATACCTACTTTTCCTAACCATATCAGGAGTGTTTATCAGATACCCTGTCTCATTAACCCGTTTGTGCACAACATAGGGCCCGAAATACCTGTTCTGCACAGAACCCCGTTTAATGGGAAGGTACAGCAGCACCTTATACCCTGGTTTAAATTCCCGACTCTTAGTCTTCCTATCAAACACTGATTTTATTTTGCTCTGAGCATGGCTCAGTTGCTTCCTAGCCTTCCTATCCCTAACTCTCTTATTCATTAATACTCCCTTGTCCACAGTTAACAAGGTAGTGCGAGCTGCCAACAAATTTGGATCAGCCCCCTGCTCTAGTACTAACTCTTGTCTATTACAAGGTAAATCCCCTCTATCAAACACAACTGGTTCAATTCCCCTCTGCGGGAGATCAACAGGTTCCACCACATTTAATTCCTCAGTTGACTTATCTACCATTTTACTGATAACCTCATCCACTCCAATTTCATGGCTCACACACGTATCAGACAAATCACAAATATCCTCTGCGTCTTGTGCTAACCTACTGGCCATAGCCCTAGTCTTTACACACGCAGGATATTTAATCTCATCAACCTCACTCTCTCCTACTGGTAAAGGGCTGTCTTTAATTAACAACTGGTCACATTTCGGCTGACAACACTGACTAGTCAAATCATTACCCAACAAAACTCCTATGTTTTCAACAGGCAAGTCCTTCACAACACCCATAACGACTGGTTCCGTCACAAACTTCGAACACAAGAAAACCTTATATAACCTGACAACCATATTTTCTCCAGTAACCGAGGTTAAAGCCAAACTACGTCCTATGTCTGAATTTTCAATACCAGCTAAACACTCTTGCGTGATCAAACTCTGACTACACCCGGTATCTCTATAGATTGATATTGCTTTAGGACACAACTCTTGTTTCACATCACAAACCATACCAGTGGACACATACGGGTTTACTTTTTCTGCCATGGGACTAACCATTAACTCTCTCGCTAACGGAGCTGACCTCACTAAACCGACCACGTGCGCATTATCGCGTTTCCTTTTAAAACAGTCCCCGACAAGATGGTTATCCCTTTTACAGTAACTGCAATGTGGACGAAAAGTTCGTGCATTGGCTGATAATGCAGGTTTATCCTTACTTTGCCCACCAGGTGCATTCCTTGCCTGACTAGCTGACCAACTAGAAGACTCTCCCCGATAGTTACTTTCCCGGGAAAACCCTGGCTGAAATTTCTTCTTATCACCCTGTTGTAAAGAGCTACCCTGTACTGCCTGAGCTTTGTGTATTAACACGTAATCATCTGCCACTATGCCTGCCTCCTCTATCTTTTTGACATCACGATCCTCTAAATGAATACGTAAGCTAACTGGTAATCCATTTTTAATGTCCTGTAAGATCAACAACTCCCGTAACTCGGTATATGACTCTACCTGATGAGAAATCACCCATTTATCAAACATCCCTGCCTTCTTAGCCACAAACTCACTATAAGACTGACCCTGCGTTTTTCTCAACTCGCTATACCGTAAACGATAATCATCAGGTCGTAATTCATAAGCCCTCAACACTGCCGCCTTAACTAGGTCGTACTGACTTGCTCGCTCATCACTCATTGAATTATAAGCTACACTAGCCTTTCCCTTAAACTTAGACACGGCTAACAATGTCCACTTAGACTGCGGCCAATTTAGCTGCTTAGCGGCCCGTTCAAAAAGTTGGAAGAACATGTCTACCTCCTGATCGTCAAATACAGGCACTGATCTATAAGCCTCCGACATGTTAAAACCATTTCCTGCCTCACGTCTAACTTCTTCAGTATTCAACTTTAACTCATGTTCCACTTTTAATGTTTCTAACTGGAATTCTCTATCCCTCTCTTCTCTTTCTCTCTCTCTCTCTCTATCCCTCTCTTCTCTTTCTCTATCGCTATGTCTATCTTCTCTATTTCTCTCTTCTCTTTCTCTCTCTCTCTCTCTATCCCTCTCTCTATCTTCTCTATCCCTATCTTCTCTTTCTCTCTCTCTCTCTCTCTCTCTCTCTCTCTCTCTCTCTCTCTCTCTATCTCTCTCTCTCTCTCTCTATCTCTATCTTCTTTTTCTCTATCTCTATCTTCTTTTTTTCTCTCTCTCTCTCTATCTAATGCACGTTCTTCTCTTTCGTACTCAAGCTTTTTAAAAGCTAACTGTTGTTCCATACTCAAGTCACTTATCTCTATCTCTGGAACAATCTCACTTTCTTCCATAACAGGACTATCACCAAAAACTTCCTGGATAATAATTGTCCTTATATCTCCTTAGGTTTTAGCTGATGTTAAATCAATTTCTCGCTCACCCGCGATTTCAACTAACTCGGCCTTACGTGCTCGCTTAATCTCCGCTACACTGAGCGTAGGCCTATCCAGCAAATTCTTATCCATGTTTAGATATGACTCACTTATTATTAATTAATTTTCTAGTGAACAACGTTGCTACTTCTAGTTATTTGTAAAATTAATTTATAAAGCCCCCATTTACAAACAATACTTTTTTAAATATGCATGTCCCGTTTCAGATCCGGGACGAGCGCCCCAATTTTCTACTCCTGTCACGGGGATTCTATAATACCCGTAACTGAATAAAACACGATTATCAAAATATCTCTCCTAACTGTATATCTATTAGATCTCTCTGTAACAGGCGGTTAAACCCTAGTATGGCTCGTCTCTAGGTATGATCAGAGATACGATCTTATATAAAGTATATGTAATATAGCACGTTTAGTTCACTAGAAACACAACAAAACACAATACACTTTGGAATCTGTATTAACCTACGCTGACAAATGTACAGCCGTAGTAGTTAATTAATAACAACAATAATAACAAACCCAGAACTGATCACTTAATTAGTTAATCTCTAGGTGTCTAGTTACACAATATGCGAATCACTGCACCATGACACAACACCCACACGTGTGATAATTGAGAAACGCTTCTAGGAGAAGTTAATTAATAAAGGAATTACAACACCATTCCTAACTGGTTAATTTTTAATTAACCCTTACTACTCGTTCAGTAACGTGTGATAATTTAGAAACGCTTCCAGGGGAACTTAATTAATAAAGGAATTACAGCTCTATTCCTAACGGGTTAATTTTTAATTAACCCTAACTACTCATTCAGTAACCTTGTAACACAGAGTTAATACTGGTACCTATCACAATAAAGACAATGACCTACAGTTTACCTAGGTCTTCTAGGATGACTGGCTAAGCTTTATATTACCAAATACTCGTATAAAATATAGAACAGTAAGACTACGATTTACTTCGTCAGATGACCGAAGACACTGTCTAAAGAATATTGGTATAATACAGTATTAAAATATTTAAAGTCACATCAATCACATCAAGGTTATACACAGATTAGACGATTAGACCAACAATTCTAAAACTAAACACAGAATGTTTATCATATCATAAACAAGTGTTCAGTAGTGCACATCTAACCCACAAATAACAAACACGGGGTGGCTCAGGGTAAATTTGCCACCTCGTTAAATGTCGAAATTCGGAAATCAGCTCAATATTCAGATTAGACCCACAATTCTGAAATTAAAATTGAATGTATCATATGATAAAAAAGTGTTCAGTAGTGCACACCCAACCCACAAAATGGAAAACACGAGGTGGTTCAGGAGCAACTTCCCAGGTAACGCCCCATCACTATCTATGGTACACAGTGTAAACGAAAGTCACCCACAGTTCTGAAACTAAATACTTAGTATATGTTTATGTTTATAATATGATAAAGAGGTGTTGAGCAGTGCACATATAACCCATGTATAACAAACACCGGGTGGCTCAGGGCCAACTTTCACAGTAACGCCTCATCATCATATATGTTACTGAGTATTAGACGCACAATTCTGAAACTAAAAATAGAATGTTTATCATAATATGATAAACAAGTGTTCAGCAGTGCACATTCAACCCATATATAACAAACACGGTGTGTTTCAGGGGCAAATTTCACGGTAACGCCCCATCAACATATTTGGTACACTGTATAACTACACCACGCTCGTTTACAATCACACAATTCTGAAACTGAACATAGAAAGTATATGAAATTCTACAGATCCGTCCTCTAGTGCATGTTCTATGGAAATGTGAAGAGTCTGAGGTGGATCAAGATTATATCTGAACGTGACGCCATGTTTAATGTCGAAATTGGTAGATCAGCTCAATATTCAGATTAGACCTACAATTCTGAAATGATACATAGAATGTCTATCATGTGATAAACAAGTATTCGGTAGTGCACATCCAACCAACACATATCAAACACAGGGTGGCTCAGGGACAACTTCCCAATTAACGACCCATTGATATAAATGATACACGGTGCAAAATAGAGCTAACCACAATTCTGAAACTAAACATAGAATGTTTATCATATGATAAAGAGATGTTCAGCAATGCACATTCAACCCATATATAACAAAATCAGGGCATCTCAGGGACAACTTTCATGGTAACACCCCATTCATGTATATCGTACACAGTATAACTACACCCCGCTCGTTTACAGTCACACAATTTTGACACAAAACATAGAAAGTGTATGAAATTCATCAGATCCGTCCTCTAGTGTATGTTCTATGGAAATGTGAAGAGTCTAGGCTGGCACAAGATTATATCTGAACGTGACGCCCTGTTAAATGTCGAAATTTGGAGATGAGCACAATATTCAGATTAGACCCACAATTCTGAAACTAAACATAGAATGTTTATCATATGATAAACAAGTATTCAGTAGTGTACATCCAACCAACACATAACAAACACGGGGTGGCTCAGGGGCAACTTCCCAAGTAACGCCCCGACAATATATATGATAAACAGTGCAAAATAAAGCTAACCACAATTCTGAAACTAAACATAGAATGTTTATCATATGATAAAGAGGTGTTGAGCAGTGCACATTCATCCCATATATAACAAACATGGAGTGGCTCAGGGGCAACTTTCGCGGTAACGCCCCATCCACAAATATGTTACATAGTATAACTACACCACTCTCGTTTACAGTCACACAATTCTGAAAGTTATCACTTACCGTACTCCAGAGAAAGACCCCTTAGTTCGACGCATAGTTGCCAGGTTTATGTTTAATTCCAAAAATCATTCTATATGGATATAATCTGAATTGATCGCCAATTTATCACTTTACCTTGAAAGTCGCCCTTGAACCACCCCGTCTTTGTTATATATGGGTTGAATGTGCACTGCACTGCTGAACACGTGTCTATCATATGATAAACATTCTATGTTTAGTTTCAGAATTGTGGGTAGCTTGATTTTGCACTGTGTATCATTTATATTGATGGGGCGTAACTTGGGAAGTTGCCCCTAAGGAGTTAACATTTTGTCAGTTTCATCAAATCGTCCATTAGTAGTGTGGGACGTATTCTCACAGGGGTGAAACTCCCACTCGCAATGTAAAATAGGGCCCTGAAAGTCCCCTCAAATTGTTCTCTTTTGTTCTTTACATTTCCATTCTTCTTTCTTTTTCTATCCGCTTTTTGTGTGTGTTTTTTTTATATCCTATCTTTCTGTTTATTCTGTTATGTTTCTTTAACTTAAATTTTCTTTGTTTTTCTTTTCTTTTCTCTGCCTGTCTTGTATTTTCTATCTTCTTTCCACATTATCTATTTTATTTCCTTTTGTCTCTGTCTATTTTGTTTGTCTTTCTATTATCTTATTCCGATTTACTTTTCTTATCTCCTATTTTCACTTTCCTGTTATCTTTTTTTGTGTTTCTCTTCTATATTATCTTCGTTTTCTATTTGTCCACCTTTCTTCTTTTTAGTTTTCCTTATTGTCTTCCCCTTCATTCGTCGACTTTAATTTTTTCTTAATCTTCTGTGTACTCGTTCTTTTTCCTATTCTGACTGTCCTATGTTCTCTTCCTTCTGTTTGCTTTCAGTGCACGCCCCGTTAAATATCGAAATTCGGAGATCAGCTGAATATAAAGATTAGATCCACAATTCTGAAACTAATCATAGAATGTTTATCATATGATAAACAAGTATTCAGTAGTGCACATCCAACCAACACATAACAAATACGGGGTGGCTCAGGGGCAACTTATATAGAATAGAAGCAGAAAAAAGAGAAGTGAAAATAGGAGATAGAAAAAGTAAATAGCAATAACAAAATAGAAAGACAAACAAAATAGACAGAGACAAAAAGAAATAAGATAGATAAACTGGAAAGAAAACAGAAACTACACCACAGGCAGAAAAAAAAAGAAAACAAATAATACGAAAATATAAGATAAACAAAGTCAAAATAATAAAAAGGAACATAAAGCGAACACAGATATAATTATAAAAAAAACAAAAAAAACAATGATTTTGTCGGTACTAAATATAACATCATCGCGATATGGCAAACACACAAAATGACGTCATGTACTTTAATGAGTTTGCGTTCACGACTGTTTTAATATTAACTTTATAACAAAATGTCATTTTAATGCAAATCATTATTTATATTTTTAGTAGAATAACATAACCTTTTTTTTTGAAAATTATCTGTGAACGTGATTAAAATGCAAAGTTATAGCAATACCCAGAACAGTGTGTAAAGTGGCTTACATTGTTTCTATAGCCTACATGTAAAAATAAATGCGTTTAGAGAAAACATAGCTGGGGTAATAAATAGAATAGCAAACTCAGTACCGGTTATTATCAATGCATGTCCCGAGTGAAATACTTTTCATTTGTCACTCGCTGAAGCTCGCGACAACTAAAAATGATTTGATTCGGGACATAATTTTGATAATAACGGGTATCTCGTTTATTATACTCTATATATCTCAGGCGCCATGTTGTTCATTCGCCACGAACATGGTGAAGGGGTGGATCTAATTATACAGTTGTGCTAAAAAAAACCCAGGCAAAAGGGCATCTTGTCTAAAGGAGCCACACTAGTCTCTTCACATTTCCATTGAACATGCAATAGAGGACGGATCTGTAGAATTTCATAAACTTTCTATCTTTAGTTTCAGAATTGTGTGACTGTAAACGAGCGTGGTGTAGTTATACTCAGTAACATATATGTGGATAAAGCAATACTGTAAAAGTTGCCCCTGTGCCACCCCGTGTTTGTTATATATGGCTTGAATGTGCACTGCTCAACACCTTTTTATCATATGATAAACATTCTATCTTTAGTTTCAGAATTGTCGTTAGTTTTATTTTGCACTGTGTATCATATATATTGTCGGGGCGTTACTTGGGAAGTTACCCCTGAGCCACCCCGTGTTTGTTATGTTATGGTTGGATGTGCACATCTGAACACTTGTTTATCATATGATAAACATTCTATGTTTAGTTTCAGAATTATGGGTCTAATCTGAATATTGATCTGATCTCGGAATATCGACCTTTAACGGGGCGTCATGTTTAGAATGAGTCTCGAGCCACCCTAGACTTTACACATTTTCATAGACCATACACTAGAGGACCGGTCTTTGTAATTTCGTAAACTTTCTATGTTTAGTTTTAGAATTGTGTGACTGTAAACGAGCGTGGTGTAGTTATGCTGTGTACCATATATATGGATGGGGCGTTACAGTGAAAGTTGGCCCTGGGCCACCCCGTGTTTGTTGCATATGGGTTGAACACCTGTTTATTCTATGATCAACATTCTATGTTTCAGTTTCAAAATTGTGGTTAGCTTTATTGGTGGGGCGTTATTTGGGAAGTTTCCCCTGAGCCACCCCGTATTTGTTATTTGTGGGTTGAATGTGAATTACTGGACACTTGTTTATCATATGATAAACATTCTATGTTTAGTTTCAGAATTGTGGGTGGCTTTCTTTTACACTGTGTACCATAGATAGTGATGGGGCGTTACTTGCGAAGTTACCCCTGAGCCACCCCGTCTTTCCCATTTTGTGGGTTGGATGTGCACTACTTAACACTTGTTTATCATATGATAAACATTCTACTTTTAGTTTCAGAATTGTGCGTCTGATCTGAATGTTGAGCTGATCTCCGAATTTCGACATTTAACGGGGTGTCACATCCAGATAGTCTTGAGCCACCCTATACTCTTCACATTACCAACGAACATTCACTTTCTATGTACAATTTCAGAACTGTGTGCCTGTAAACGAGTGTGGTGTAGTTATACTGTATACCATATATATGGATAGGCGTTACCTCGAAAGTTGCCCCTGAGCCACCCCGTGTTTGTTATATGTGGGATGAATGTGCATTGCTGAACACTTGGTTATCATATGATAAACATTCCATGTTTAGTTTCAGAAATGTGGGTAGCTTGCTTTTACACTGTGTACCATAAATAGTGATGGGGCGTTACTTGGGAAGTTTACCCTGAGCCACCCCGTGTTTGTTTTTTGTGGGTTGGATGTGCACTACTGAACACTTGTTTATCATATGATAAACATTCTGTGTTTAGTTTCCGAATTGTGGGTCTAATCTGAATATGGAGCTGATTTTCGAATTGCGACCTTTAACGGGGTGTCACGTCCAGATAGTCTTGTGCCACCCTAGACTCTACACATTTCCATAGAACATGCACTAGAGGATGGATCTGTAGAAGTTCATGAACTTTCTATGTACACTTACAGAACTGCGTGACTGAAAACGTGTGGTGTAGTTATACTGAATTCCACATTTTATATGGATGGGGTGTTGCTTTGAAAGTTGCCCCTGGGCCACCCCGTGTGTTTTTATATATGGAATGAATGTGCACAGCTGAACATTTGTTTATATGATTGTACACTGTGTATCATATATACTGATGGGGCGTTACGTGGGAAGTTTCCCTTAAGCCATCCTGTTTTTGTTATGCATTTGTGCGATGGACACTATTGAGACCCTCTTTATCAAATGATAGAAATTATATGTTTACTTTCTTTTTCAGTACTTTTACAGTGTTTGTAAATTTTTGCGTGGATTACCACTTTGCTTTATTGCTTTTATATTATCGTTTATTCCTAAATCACTCTAAATTGTCATGGACAAAGACTTGTATTTGAATTGAATTTTTTAAAGAATGTTAGTTGCATCTTGCAAAACAAATATTCATGAATCTTCAATACTGAATGTTTAACGTTTGATATTGAAACAACTTTCACTTCCCGCCATCATGGATTCCCAAGATGCCCGCCATGCAAAAACCCATTGATATCAATACCTCAGAACCCATACCACCTATGCTCGTAGCTTTTTAAAAAATATAAATTAGAGCTTTTATATCATCCACAATATTACTAGATGGACTTTTTTATTTTAAAAAAATGAAATATATAGGCAACTCATTAAGGAACAATGCTGCAATGACTATTGTGAGTCTAACCATCGTTTTACGTTTGTATTATTCTGTTAACTGATAATCGATAATGGAATTCCAACCGATTTCCAAAACTAGCAGCAGGGCATATTTAGTGGGTGGAATGGTTTCCATTGCCATGCTATTCTGGTAGTACAACAATGTCCTTGCCTCATCAACATGTTCCACGTTGCTGGTCGTATTATACAAGAGAGGCGGGATTTAGGTCAGTCGGTTGAGTGCTCACTTGAGGTGCTTGTGTCGCAGATTCGAACCACCTCGGTGGATCCATTCAGCTCTTTGTTTTTTTTCGTTCCAACCAGTGCACCACAACTAGACAAAGGCCGTGATATGTGCTTTCCTGTCTGTGGGGAAGTACATATAAAAGATACCTTGAGAATGTAGTGGGTCTCCTCTTATGACTACGAGTTATAATTACCAACTGTTTGACATCCAATAGCCGATGATTAATTAATCAATGTGTTCTAGTGGTGTCGTTAAATAAAACAAACTTTATTATACAAGATAATTGTGAAATGTTTTATTAGCTAAAAGTGGGGAGCATTTACAGTTACTTTGATGTAGTGGTTGAGACCAAGTAGGTAAATGCAAAAGTCACATCAGGATAGCATTTCTAATCTGTCGTTTTACCTTTTCCAGTGAAAGCAGAGGTAGTGTCAAAATCTGTGAAGTGCCAGAGATTTTTCTTTACACAAGACGTAATATACCATGATGCCTGCTTTCTCGAATACCATTTCCTCATTTTCTCTTAAAATGGTGTGATGTTACAAGTGATGCATGTCTTTTGGAACGTTCTATACTGCATGAAACAGGAACACGGCCGGCAGTCATCACATTTCCGTTATCTGGAAACAACAACATTGCAGGAAACTAGGGGGACATTTTTCGTGATCCAACGAACAATCAGGCACTTTTTGCATCACAAATGCTATCGTAGACTGCCCCGAAGACAAGTAAATTACCATTGCATCCAATGCCGCAGTTATTCTTCTTAGTAGATGAAGATGCTCTACACTTCCGCTATTGGAACGTTTCACAGTTATTTTGTATGCTAAGACTAGTGATCTGGAATGTGTTGATGAAGCAAGGAAGGTTTTGTACTAAAGAAGACTTGGGGTTGCATGGAACTGCTACTCTGATGTGACTCGTACCTTTACTTACAAGACACTCAACTCTTACACCAGTAACATTCATAATAAGACCTGGAACATGTTGACGAAGAAAGGAAATAGGAAGACAATGGAAAACATTCCACCCACCCAGTATGCCCCATTGCAGCCCTCAAAGCTAATAATACGAGTCACCAGTGAAAAATATAAACAACATGCATCCACTCCCGAGGGTTCTTTCTTTTGTGGAATACCCTTAAGCTAATATTAGCCTCCAAAACCTGCAGCAAAACGATTGTAAACCAAGACTCCCAAAAGACATTGCAGCTTTTTTCCTGAATTATGGTTTGTATATTTCGTTCCTTTTATAAAACACCCATCTAATGATATGTTGATATACTGAAATGCATTCATTACCTCAAAATTCAAAGTTAGACCCCAAAAATGAGAGTAGGTGACAAGGATTCTGAGATATTGGTACTAATAGCCATTGTATAGCGGTCATCTTAGAAATGCACGATTTCCACCATAATGTATCATGGACAAGTAGTCCCTGTTAAAAGTTGAAACCTAAGGCAATGCACAAACATTTTCCACTTTTTAATGAGAACAGAATGATACAAAAGCAAAACGACTCACAATAGTCATTGCGGCATTGTTCCTCAGTAAGTGGTCTAGTAATATTGTGGGTGATATAACTGCATGCATTACCCACAAATTCTAGTTAGATTAAAAGAAAAGCTACGAGCCTAGGTTGTATGGGTTCTGAGGTATTGGTATCAATAGGTTTTTGTATGGCGGACATCTTGGAAATCCATGATGGCTACCATAACGAATATTGGACGAGTGGTCCCTTTTAAAAGTTGAAATCCAAAGCAATGGTAAACTATTTTCAAATTGTTACTGGTAGTGTGTAAGCATCTGTTGACTGCCCTGAAAGTAATTATGGGGTTTTCACACTATCATGTTAGTTTTGTAAATATGACTTTCTGTCGTTTGTTGTAAAGTCACATTTTTTTCAAACAATTTAACAATGACCTCTTTCATTACTCACAAGGTGTTTCTCATTCACATTCTAGGCAGCTGAGCTGAAATATGCCCCTCATCCACGAAGCGCTATAGTAGCACCATTAATGCCAAGGTGTCGGATTTTTTAATCAACAAAATGTCATGACCTTTTGACCTCTGGTGACCTAATTATTACACCAATTTATATATATTATATATCAGTGTGTAGAAGAGTTTATTATAAACATTTTGATGGCCAATTTGTGTGGCTATGTCCTTTGGTTGCAAGGTTATGATACAGTGTTATCCCTACCCCAAAATATTGTACAAGAATTTGTCCTCGCCTCCACCAAAAAACTATTCCTTAAAAACATCTATCATACTAATTAAGGGCTATTCAAAGACTACCACGAGAATTTGCCTGCCCAGGTTAAATTTCGGAGTCTCGCCCATGGACTAAAATAGCTGTAAAATGGTATTTCAGAGCTTCTAGATACTATATTTTTCTGGGTGACATGCCGCCGAACTCCCTAATGTATTGCGCCTTCCATGCTCGTTCGTTCATTTGTCTCCCCCCCCCCCCCCCCAAAAAAAAAAAAAAAAAAAAAAAAAATCCTAGCTACGGCCGTGGATTATGTCAATTCAGAAGAAGTAGAGGAGGTGGAGACAGTTCTTGAAACCATGATAATAGGAAGCCATATGAAAACATTATATAAAGAAAAAAAGCAAGGAATGGGATATTTGTCTAACGACACCTCAGTACATTAATGTCCAACATTATACATGTAATTATTTTTACACTTTGTGCAGGGTGAGTAAAGAAACCCGATGTCTTAAATATTAATATGTTCACAGAGGGGCTGTTGACAGCTGTATGACCCCACCTTTTCATGTCTTCCTTCTTGTTCTTGTACAGAAACCCATCACGATAAACGTTTTCCACAAAATCTACATGTGTGCCATTTCAGCTGAAATAGGAAAATTAGTCAGTGTTTGTAATTATGCATTAATATATATATATATATATTGCGTATTTTGTACCGCACGCCGCGTATTTATAATATGTTCTTCCTTATGTAGGCCTAGGCCTAAATGTTTTGTGTGGCCGATATCATCTGCAAATCTCGTGTGACCCACATCACTAAATGACTAACTACATGTAGTTTAGAATCACGAGCAACTGGTAAAATAGTACTTATTCCACATGTTAATGATGAAGGTAAAACACGCAAATATATTGTATTCAGTGCAATTTTCCACTCCAATTTAGATTCCTTTCCAAAGTAACGTCGATCAGCTTGTGAGTGTGACCTATCTACTACTGACGAACATTTTGAAAAGACGTGTTTGCAAATACTGGGACATGCCATAAAACAGTCTGAACACACACATAAAGCTAACGAATAAGTGTCTTCGGTGCACTTATTTTTAAACAGTCGGAATAAACAAATATTCACAAAATACCCACCTTTAATCCGCCACGTTTCCCTCCAATTTTCGCGCCCTACTCCACTTCCTGTGACGTAGGTTGAAGGGTTTAATGTTAAAGCTTACACTTCTAAATGTGATGCAAATAGAGTGAGAAATAATTAATTGGTAGACATTTCGAATTGTGACGTCACCTGGCCAATAGGGACAGTGTCAGGTTGGCCATATATAAAATTTTACTCTACACATGATATCGTAACTGCATGCAAAGTGGCATGTTAGTATCACATTTTCAACTATTATACTACTATATATCATAACTCTACTACACTATAACAAATGTTTGACATCCAATACAGAGGCGAGCCTCCCCCCCCCCCCCCCACCCACAACACACATTTTGCGACAGTTATAATTTTATTATATACTAATTTTCATTTGTTTACGATCCCCTCCAAACCTCCCCCAGTTCCATTGGCATTCCGCCTCATGTCAATGCGCCCCCACCCCCCCCCCCCAAAAAAAAAAACGAGAAATAAAAAGATTTTCTGGATCTGCCACTGCAATAACCGATGATTAAAAAAATCAGTCAGCTCTAGTGGTGTCGTTAAACAGAACAAAGTTTTTTAGTCGTGGATATGTAATATTTGTTGCGGTGGGTTTTTCTGGGAAGAATGTCTACATGACTATATACTTCATATTGTGATGCCCTAGAAAAATGGGAATCCATCCAATGTCCCTAGGGCGAGACGTAGCCCAGTGGTAAAGCGCTCGCTTGATGCGCTGTCGGTTTGGGGTCGATCCCCGTCAGTGGGCCCATTGGGCTATTTCTCGCTCCAGCCAGTGCACCACGACTGGTACATCAAAGGCCGTGGTATGTGCTATCCTGTCTCTGGGATGGTGCATATAAAAGATTCCTTGCTGCTAATCGAAACGAGTAGCCCATGAAGTAGCGACAGCGGGTTTTCTCCCTCAATATTTGAGTGCTCCTTAATCATATGTCCGACGCCATATAACCGTAAATAAAATGTGTTTAGTGCGTCGTTAAATAAACCATTTCTTTCCATTCAATGTCCCCGATACAAAGAATTCATGGCTATTTCTTGATGTTAAACATTCGTCTGTGTTTCTGAATGTCTAGAGAGCTATTTCTTCAAATAACAATACATTTATTAATAGGAATGAATTTTGATATCAAATTATTGAAAGAACATCAATATTGGGTTTACCACCATCCATCCCACCCATCACCTTAACATTGCTGGATAGGCCTACGCCACTGAATAAAAATAATACAATTGCCTCTCTTAAATTACGCCATTCTTTAACTTGCTTTTATCAAATTATGCAGTATACACCACAACTGAAATCAGTGCAGGGTACCCCCAAAATGGTACTTTGGTTTTAAGAGAAAATGAGGCTTGCTAGCCGTTTTTCGCTAACGTTTGCGAACTTTACTGACGGAAAAACAAACGCAACTTCAGTTTTGGTAATATAAGAGGGTTTTTTTTTATCCGTATACCAAATGTAGTAATATTTGACACATAGCTACCTGATTGTATTGTCTAAAGAATCTTTGGTTAAAATTGGCTCTTCGTGAGCACGTGCGAAGCTGCATGCTTTTTACCGCTTTGTCAAGAAAGCGTGCATCCGGGAAAATGCTACGCGCTATGGACTTGACGTCAACGTCGATTGCAGTGGCTGCGTGAACATGCACCAAATTGATTTCACTTGGCCCACTGGATACGTGTGTTATTCACTGATGAGTCTCTTTACTCGCTTTACAGGTAAAATGGACGACAACTTGTCTGTCGTCGTCAATGTGAGCGATATTTAGACGTGCGCGTTAAAAAACCCGACAGATTTAGGGCAGGGTCTGTTATGGTTATGGTCATCCAGGGCAATCTTACAGCTGTAAGATATCGGCATCAGGTCATCAGTTCTCACGTCCTTCCACTGATTCATATGCGTAACATTACGTTGCAGCAGGATAATGCGAGGCCGCACGTTGCGAGGGTTTATCTTAACTTCCCCTGCGCGTGCTGTAACCTCACCGTGGTGCAGGGGTGTAACATTCTCTTTGAGAATGGCCAATACAGCACAAATTGAAATTTTGAGTAAAAATCAGTATCTATCTGTGATATTTGTATTTTTGCACAGTTCTTTACACTGTTTTTATTTAAATCTTGAATTTTTATATTGATGTTGATCATCACCTTATTTGTTTACATTACCATAGTTTGACACCCAATAACCGATGTCTTTTTCGTGCTGGGGTGTCGTTAAACATTCATTCATTCATTGTCTTAACTTCCTCGACCAAAACAATGTCCCACTGCTCGATTGGCCACCATACAGTCCAGATTTGAACTCGATCGAGCATTGTGGGACGGGCTGGGCAGGAGGGTCAGGACGCGTGTCAACGTCCTAAATAACGTCGCTCAGCTCACGCAGGCCCTTCTTCGTGAGTGGAATAACATCCCACAAAGGACCATAAACAACTTGATTGGGTCAATGTTAAGGAGAGTTAGAGCAGACGCCGTCTGTGATAAGACAACAAAACTTGTCCAAATATATTCAGCAATGAAGACAGCCTAAAACAATGAAATAATCATCAATAAAACATTTGAAATATTTACCACTGAAAAAAAAAAACATAGCCCAGTGTCATTACTAAACGTAGCCCAGTGTTATTACTAAACGTAGCCCAGTGTTACTACTAAACGTAGCCCAGTTTTACTACTAAACGTAGCCCAGTGTTATTACTAAACGTAGCCCAGTGTTATTACTAAACGTAGCCTAGTTTTACTTTTAAACGTGAATTTTATCGGCAATTTGAATTGATTTGGTACATTGAAACCTTAGGTGCGCAACAGTTCAGTGTACGGCTACTACTAATAAATGACTGCCGGGAGAATCGAGGCCTCTGCTTGTATAGCCTACATTAATCACCATACACAATCTAACGTCCCAGGTAATACGACTAGACGACTAAGCGGTCAGATTAGCTAACACAATGCAAATATAAATTGTACGCACTAACCGTGTCAGCGTCACAGCGTATGTAACTATTCTTCAGGTTGTTGTTTTTTTGGTGGTTTTTTTGTTGTTTTTTTGTAATTACTTTTCTAACAACCATATACCGTACGGGCTCCCATTTTGTAGGGGGGGGGGGGGGCTGGCTTTTGTCTGAATTAAACAAAAATGCCCGAAATTTGTCAACAACAATTATTCATATTAGCATTACTACCATATTACTAAAGGGTTGCAAACGAATCATTACTACCATATTACTAAAGGTTGCAAACGAATCATTACTACCATATTACTAAAGGTTGCAAACGAATCATTACTACCATATTACTAAAGGGTTGCAAACGAATCATTACTACCATATTACTAAAGGTTGCAAACGAATCATTACTACCATATTACTAAAGGGTTGCAAACGAATCATTACTATCATATTACTAAAGGGTTGCAAACGAATCATTACTATCATATTACTAAAGGGTTGCAAACGAATCATTACTACCATATTACTAAAGGTTGCAAACGAATCATTACTACCATATTGCTAAAGGGTTGCAAACGAATCATTACTACCATATTACTAAAGGGTTGCAAACGAATCATTACTACCATATTACTAAAGGGTTGCAAACGAATCATTACTACCATATTACTAAAGGGTTGCAAACGAATCATTACTATCATATTACTAAAGGGTTGCAAACGAATCATTACTACCATATTACTAAAGGTTGCAAACGAATCATTACTACCATATTACTAAAGGGTTGCAAACGAATCATTACTATCATATTACTAAAGCGTTGCAAACGAATCATTACTACCATATTACTAAAGGTTGCAAACGAATCATTACTACCATATTACTAAAGGGTTGCAAACGAATCACTATGTATGTTTACATGGATTACAATGAATATCTCTAAAACATTTGCCCGAATTTGAAGTTTTACTCCATCATCGAATGGGAGGAGGGGAGGGGGGGGGGAGGTGCGTAGGTGTACAGGCTCCCATTTTGTTGCGGGGGGGGGGGGGGGGCAATTTTGGCCCAAATTCAACGTAAATGTAGGAATCTGTATAACAACATTTATTCGTATTGAGCAATACTGCCAAACAGTTAAATAGGGTTGCAAACGAATAACTGCATTTTGACATGGATTACAGCCAATAGTGTGGGTAGAATGATGGAAATATATGGTGAAAAGAGATTCAGGTCAGCTCATTTACCCCGAATTTCTCTATCATTTGTGCCCGAATTTGATGTTTTGCTCAAACACGCTTATGAGCAGGGGGGACTGCTTATGCAGGCACCTGAATGATAAAAGAAAATGTGTTAGATTTTATATCATTAGTATACAAATCTCATTTCCGTATTTTATTTATTTATTGAGACAGAGACGGACATAACAGAGACAGAGAAAGACAGACATACAGAGAGGGACAGAGATATAAAAACGGGAAACGACTAGTTGTTTAACAACACCTCGACATATTTCAAACCACAGCTATATACGTGTACGTGTATTTGGAAAGTTCACAGTGAATTCCAGCCAGTGTATCAAATTAAAATGTGTTTGTTTTGTTTAACGACACCTCTGGAGTACATTGATTTGTCCAGTTGTGATGCACTGATTGGAACTACAAAAAAGCCGTTGAATCAGTTGAATTTTTTCACCGAGATGAGCTAAATCCCTCCCCGCCGGTGTATCACGACTGGTATATCAAAGGCCTTGGTATGTGCTATCCTGAATATGGGATAATGCATATAAAAGATTCAACAGCCAATGATTAATAAATCAATGTGCTCTAGTGGTGTAATTAAACAAAAGAAACTTTCCAGTGAAAGAGGAAACCCGCTTACAATGAAAAACTGTAGGATCCAATCAATAATTCGTTACAATTATAATCGCACATAATACCAGCCATAATGCATATTAAAACAAAATTTATCATTGTTCAATGAATTAATATCAGTTTACTTTGTAGGATTTTGTAGACGTATTTGAAAAAAGAAGCTGAAATGGTTCAAATGGCTCTTTTGGTTGCGAGTTTACCTCAGTTCTAGAAAGGTTCGAGTGAATCCTTCCCCAGGAAAAGTTTTTAAAAAGTTTGTTTTGATTAATTCCCCGGGAAAGTGCATATAAAAGATCCCTTGCTGCTAATGGTACATGTAGCGGGTTTCCTCTGATGACTACGAATCAGCATTACCTGACTATGAAACAGAATGTTTCACATCGAATAGCCGAGGATTAATGGTGATGTCGTTAAACAAAACAAACGTTAACTTTGTACAAGTAAAATTCACCAAGACAAAATGTCTCCATCATTTTTACCCGAATGAGTAGATTTTCTCTATAATGGGGGTGGGTAGTTGTCCCCCCCCCCCCCTTGCCTTGTCTCCCCTCGTCTCGTGCTGGTTGTTACGGGAAAAAATTCGAGTCCATCGAGGATTATCAACTTTTGATCCATCTACCTAAGACGAGCGCTCTACAACTGAGCCATGTTCCGCCCGAGAGTAAGGCAGAGATAAACACAGATGGGTCGATGAATGAATGGAGAGAGGAAATTAAGAGAGAGAGAGAGAGAGAGAGAGAGAGAGAGAGAGAGAGAGAGAGAGAGAGAGTCGAATAGGTGCTTAGGACGGGGGGGGGGGGGGGGTATGGGTGATTCATATTATCATAGTGTAAGATTTACAACTATATTCAAATGTACTTTCACAGCAATCAAGGCACCACGGATTTTTAATTGATGCCCCCAGCTCATACCCGATCTGTCAACAAACATACCAATTAATTGTTATGTCATCAGTTAATAGTGGGTAGATGCCGACTAAAGAAACAATTCACAAAGAGGTCTTAGCCTGGGCGTGTTGCCTAAGGCGGGAGATGAATTCACAAGAAACATTACGTAAGACGTAATCATTTGAGTCGGATCCTATAAAAATAGACCCAAGGAGAGACCTATATAGAGACCCAGAGATAGACCGAGAAAGTGAGACCCACGGGGAGACCCTAGAGGTCTCAGTCGCAGTGTCAACTCTGTCGTTCACCTAAGAGCTTAGACATATATATTTTATCTGTATCACCATGTTGTTAACTTACTGATCATGTTTTATGTTGGAAAGTAAAATACAAGAACCTACATCACCAACTTGAGACTTCTGTTCCTTCATTAACATTTATAAGAAGGAAGTACGCTGTGTCAATATCATGAAGATACAGAAAGAAAAAACTAAATAATTTAATTAGTAAACCACAACAACAAAGTCGTCGATTTGTTTTTCTACTTGGTGTTTATGACAACCCAGATGAAACTAGCGGTAACCAGGGAACGTTCAATGTATGGAGTTATTTACACTGGCGATTTATTTGCCTACGTTTTTATTCCAATCAGCAAACAATGCCCGGGCAGGGGGTCGAGCAACGTGTAACACACACCGCACCATTAAACGTTTAACAACCAGTTTGATTAAGGAATTCCATCGGGTAGGCAAACACTGTACTGTAATAATTATAAGGGAATATACTTTGACTACCTGACCCAGGTTGAGGGTGGGTCACATGGAACCCAGTGCAACGTGTACACAGCTTTCTGTATAAACACGTAACACAAAACAATAGTTCTTGGCGCATATCAGCTATTTCATAATGAAATGCTAGTCCGAGCAAACATGATATTTTATATGCAACGGCGAATACAGAATTATTTTAAAGGGGTATTCTGCCAACCATGACGAGTGAAAGTTCATTTGTCTAATTAAATAAAAAGTATCTTGCTTACATTGTTAATTTCTGTACATCCAGTGTGTTTTTAGTCTTTATATAAAAGTTTGTTTTGTTTAACGACACAACTAGAGCACATTCATTTTTTAATCATCGGCTATTGGATGTCAAACATTTGACAATTTTGACATAAATTCTTAGAGAGGAAACCCGCTGTATTATCCATTAGTTGCACGGAATCTTATATCTACAGAAGCTTAAGCCAGTGTCTTCGTTTGACCATTTGGTTTTACCAGAGCCGTTATAAAGCCCGGCTATATAACAGTTAAAAAAAACCCATAAACACATTTTAGGATGTGTTGTGCCGGGTGAATCAGTAGGTAATTATACACGTCATGTGACTAGATGTGAGCAAATTTACATAACAACCACGAAAGTAAACTTTAGACAGAAATATCAAACCATGTTATAACAGGGTCCAGTACCTTTAAATGCATACTGAAATATGTATACTTAAGGTGATTCCCATAAGAGCTATGAAAGGACTTAAAAGAAGAAAATATATAGATAATACTAAATGGATGGCAATTAATTAAAGTGTGTTTGGTTTAACGACACCACTAGAGCACATTGATTAATTAATCATCGACAATTGGACGTCAAATTGACTGGGCCTCCTCCACTACAGATCGTGCTCAACTCCACACCCCACTCCAGATAAACCTATGAGCCTAGTGTGTAAGAAATAGCTTGTTTAGATTACAAATTATTCAAGTATGAAACTTGGCTGACAAGTGACAGACACTAATCAGCTGAAGTTGCGTTGCAGTGTTAGTTTGCATTTGTGTTGGTAATTTACTAGCTGTGGCGTGACACGGTAAACACAAAGAAGTAAGATAATATCGAACGTTGTTCATTGATTGTGAAAACCATTAGGCCTGACAGACAACAGTCTGTCAGTGTTATGACTATTTGTCTGAGGAGTTTCAAGGCCAAAAGTGTTTGAAAACGAGTGATAAAGAGTATCAAAACATTGTCTAAAATTATTTCATGTTTTTTATTTAATAATTATTGGCATTTAAAAAAGAAAGGAAGAAGAAAACGTTATTTAAACAAATAAAATAATAATAATAATAACGACGACAACAACAATCAATCAATTGTTAACAATACTACTACTACTACTACTATTACTACTACTACTACTACTACTACTACTACTACTACTACTACTACTACTAATAATAATAATAATAATAATAATAATACAGGTCTCCCATTTTACATTTTTAGCTATAAAAGGTATTATCCAAGATTGGGTTAAAACCCGCCTCAGTGGTGTCGTGGTTAAGCCATCGGACATAAAGCTGGTAGGTACAGGGTTCGCAGCCCGGTACCGGCTCCCATCCAGAGCGAGTTTTAACGATTCAGTGGGTAGGTGTAAGACCACTACACCCTCTTCTCTCTCACTAACCATTGACAACTAACCCACTGTCCCGGACAACATCCTAGATAGCTGAGGCGTGTGCCCAGGACAGCGTACTTGAACCTTAATTGGACAGAAGCACGAAAATAAGTAGAAATGAATGAATGAATTGGGTTAGAAGTATTTTGTTACTGTATATATTCGGAGTTCTTTTATTACTTCCTAATATATAAAAATAATGAATAAGTGGGAGCAAATATCCACAATATAAATCATTTAGAAACCAGCGTGAGGAAGGTATAATACTTTTACCTCGTAACGAAGCAATGGGTAGGTGTAAACCACTTGCACCGACCAGTGATCCATAACTGGTTCAACAAAGGCCATGGTTTGTGCTATCCTGCCTGTGGGAAGCGCAAATAAAAGATCCCTTGCTGCCTGTCGTAAAAGAGTAGCCTATGTGGCGACAGCGGGTTTCCTCTAAAAATCTGTGTGGTCCTTAACCATATGTCTGACGCCATATAACCGTAAATAAAATGTGTTGAGTGCGTCGTTAAATAAAACATTTCTTTCTTTCTTTCGTAACGAAGCTCTCGTCTTTCATAATAAAGGGAGATGGTTTAGACAGTTAAATTACAATGTCAAAATGTAATATTTATTAGAAATATTGAATGTGTTACAACTTAACACAGCCTACTCAAATTAAACTGGTTTGACTATACTGGTTTGGTTAAAACACGTTTGCTTGGAAATGACGATCGTTGACACATACAATAGCTATACCGTTGCAAACACACTTACTGCTTATTCTGACTGACGTCATTGTCATTGTCATTTTCGCCTAATACCAGTTTAACTAAAACAGTTTGCGTTCACACTTACATTTTAAACTGTTTTGGTTGTTCCAGTTTAACTAAACCACATACCGAAGTGTTTTAGCTATACCGGTATAATGAAAAGATCGCGTTTACACTAACATTTAAGCTGGTTTAGTTATATCAGGTTACTTCAGCTACACTGGAGTAGGAAGCGGGGGGGGGGGGGGGGGGGGGGGGAGGGGACATGTGCCTCCCCACTTTTCAGATATTTTGCTTTATATTTGCTTTATAACAGTGTAAAAGTGTGTAAATATAAAAGTGCCCCCCCCCCCCCCCCACACACACACACACTTTTTGGCACCTTCCTACGCCACTGAACTAGTTTAAAGTGTCAGTGTGAACGCGGGGCGGGACGCAATGGTAATATCCTCGTTGCGCGATCGGTTTGGGATCGATCGCCGTTTGTTGGCCCGTTAAGCTATGTCTCGTTCCAGCCAGTGCACCACGACTGGTATATCAAAGGCCGTGGTATGTGTTATCCTGTTTGTGGGATGGTGTATATAAAAGATTCCTTACTACTAATGGAACGATGTAGCGGGTTTCCTGTTTAAGACTATATGTAAAAAATTCCAAATGTTTGACATCCAATAACAGATGATTTACAAATCAATGTGCTCTAGTGGTGTCGTTAAACAAACCAAATTTTAACTTTACGTGTGAACGCAGCTTAACAAAGTAAGTTATTAAGAATATCCAACAGACAGATGACGTTACGACGATTTACAACTTCCACTACAATCGTGGCGTTGACAGGATATTAAAAGGCACAGCTCGTGGCGTTGACAGAATATTAAAAGGCACAGCTTCGCTGTTCGATTTCACATAGCAGTGGGAGTAAGCGTGTATACTATTATGACATTCGAAACAGTATTTTAAAACAATTAACAACGGTGAGCCACGTATTGACCAACAATACAATAGGTAACTGAGCTGCTCTACCCGAGAGAACACATTATATCCGATAAACACTGAACGAAAAACCTTAGTGCTTTAATTATTTGTGCTTTTGTGGCCACGATTGCGTGCAGGTCTCTTTATCTCCGCTTGGCAATATTCCTATGGGACCAGCTATCAGCGTTTGTGGAGATCTATTCTAACTGGTGAGGTTAATGCAGTGAGAACTGGTGACTAAACCAAATCTATAACGTGTTGGCTACTTGAACAACAAATGCAACTTATTGGTGAACCATTAATTTCCTTTTCAGCGAAGGCTGTGGTAAACGTCGTTACTTCATATCTGTGAACTCAGCACGCTCGGGTCGGTCCCAATAAGTAGTCAGTCGACTTGGGGCGGTGTACGCGTTGAATGG
The DNA here is from genome assembly GCF_016097555.1 of Gigantopelta aegis. Classification (NCBI taxonomy): domain Eukaryota; kingdom Metazoa; phylum Mollusca; class Gastropoda; order Neomphalida; family Peltospiridae; genus Gigantopelta; species Gigantopelta aegis. The sequence goes on from NC_054707.1 coordinate 29,424,910, forward strand.
AGCCATTCACCTACGGTTAACATGCAGAAGGGGAGAATCTATGGTCCGTTAATCTTGCCAGTGAACTGAGTAGTGCACTATGACTGTAGACTGGTATGAAATATACTGCTTAACATGACCAACAATAATAAACTAACTCAATAATGTGTCGCTTGCTATTGTCGGAGTTGGTGAATATTTCCGAAGTGAGTTAATACATATCGTGTCCCAAATGCCGACTAGAAGGGGAGGCATACACCTCCGACTTTCGAGCACAGCTAAAGACACGTCGGGAAAGTACGCGGGCGCTGCCTACCCACAATGGATGAGAATTCTTGAAGATAAGTATCAGAAGCTACACCAAAAGATTGCCCTTGCCAGTCGTCTGAACAGCGTTCGAAGTCAGGGCAATACCCGGACTGTCAGAGATGGTGCCACGTCTAGAAGAACAAGTGCCAAGTTTTCATCGAACATTGATATCACCGATTCGGACGAGTATAACAGAAACAATGCAACTGTGTGTGCGAAGAACAAGGTAGCTGGCGGTGCCACGCCTGCTGTCGAAAAGAATTTTGCCAAATCGGAAATGATCACTGTTACAGTAGATTCTAATTTTGTGAAAAATGGTTCTAAATTTCAAAAAGAGTTAAAGGGTGTTTCTAAATGTCCAAAAGAGTCAAATAACAGTTTTATGTTTCAAGAGGAATTAAAAGCTAGTTCTAAGTTTCAAGACGAGTTAACTGATGGTTCTAGATTTCAAAAGAAACCCAAGGATTGTTCTACATTTCGGATCCTAACTACATCTTTAAGCGAGGGCAACGAAACGACGAGTTCTACAACTGGTACAAGAATGTCCAGGTTCAATAAAAAGGATAACCTGGAACGCAGGGTGCTCTCCCGTTACCCACCTAACAGGTTCAACGTGGACGTCAACACGGCGCACAGCAAGGAGAGTCACTACACGTCTAGGTCGTGCCCGGCTATCATTCAAACCCTCAAGCAAATGGGGGCCCCTCCGCGTGGAGCGCTCACGGGAAATTATCATAGGGGCCCGCTAGCACTGAAATCCTTGAACATGTTTTCAAAGATGTCCTCCGAGGCACAGCATGCCGTGTCAGAAACATTGATAGAAATGGGTGCAGAACGGTCAAATAGCATCACCACAGACACCTCGTCCGCTGTGGACCTCAGTGATGTGATAAAGGTAAGCGGGACGCCAAAGGAACGGCCATTCACCAACATAAACAGCAGGTTTCTTCACACTCTCGCTCAACGCAGAAAGGGACTGGGAACTGGTACAATTCGCAGGGAACGTCAATGCCACCATGTGGCGTCTAACGCCTCCACGCATAGCTCCAACTCCACGGAATTCTCGCATCGCACGCGCTTACCTCAGCTAAGCAAGCCGAATACCTTGCAACTTCCGGCTTCCAGGGTGTGCTGCATTGAGAACATCACTGCAACCCGGCTGAGGATACCTCCTCTGTGTAAATACGACGTGGCAGTGTTTCGGGAATCCACGTTTCAGATAACGCTTCCAGACTTTGATATCCGATATAGAGATGTCCTAACGAGTGAACGCTGCGATTCCGAAACTCCCCCGTTGGAGATCAGGGAGGAGGCTATTAAAAAATGTCAAGAGTGGTTGACAAAATATACAAACAGATAATACGACTGTTCATGATTCGAGTGGTACTATTTTCGGCCGTCTCGGTAGCGTCTGCACCGTGTGTATAAAAGAAAACTGGGAAAAGTATATTGTGATTCAAGCTAGTCTTATAACACTGTGATATTTTCATGCTTATTATTCATTTGTAATATATGTTTTGATTTTTTAAATTATTATTTTAATTAGAGGAGTTCTTACCTCTCGGGTATCTATTTATTATACCTGAACAAATACATATGTTCAATAAGTGGAATTTATCCATGGAATGTATGTGGAATTTACGCGCAATTTGATGAAGAAATTCTTTAAATGCTAATACTCAAATTCGTTATACATTTTGTTTCAATAACAAAATTGGTAACGTATTTGGGGAGGAAGAAAAAAGTATGTTTATTATTTATTTGTTTATTATTATTATTTTACTGCAATTAAATAAGAGTACTGGTGTAACAGCATATAAGAATTTGCAATCTCAGACTGTTGAATTTAAAACAAATAAAATAAATAAATTATATTTAGTTTTCTATCCATACTGTTATCGCAATGTTATATAATGTAGGATCATAAAAACATTTGTTTCTCCTTTTTTTCATATTAAGGTACATGTACGTATACTATGATAATAACTGCAGTCTTATGATGTTTTGAATAAAACGTATATTCTTGTGTTGTGAATTCCACAACAACTCTCATAGCAATTCTATGACGTCCATGTTGTTACCATTTTATGAGTAACAAAAGTATGAATACTAACGGGACAATTTTCATTGTTTTGAACGGCAATAAATATTTTAAAGGAAACATGTTACGTACCACTATTGTACAGGCACGGCGGAGCGGAAGTGGGGGGGGGGGCGCAAGAGGGTTTGGGGGGCTCTAGCCACTCCCAATAATTCTGAATAAAAAATATTGTTAGTAAATCTTAAGGCAGAAATGAATTTTACTTGTAGAATACAAGAATTTGCATTTCAGGACATCTAGTTTTCAAACTTTTACGGAGGCCCTACCCATGAACCCCTTAGAAACTTTGCTTTGCGCCCTCGATGTCAGTCATACACCCACCCCCCTCCCCATGTCTACTTGCTTCAACCGTGCCTGTTATAGTTCCTGTTTGAAGCAAAATGATATGAAACAAATATGAGAATACGTTAAAACCACTAAAATATGTGTATTTCTTTATAAACATACTTAGTAACTAATTTTCTTAACCCGTTGGTGAGAACATCATGTGTTATTTTTTATAACAATTTCAAAACATACGACTGGCTGCTCCTAGGTGATGATCAGGTCATCAGTAAAAAACAACACGATGGAAATCGATTACACTGTGACGTATAGTTAACCTGATAATCATGTGTCTGTGACGCGTAAGTTAGCTACTAGTACAACGGCTGTAAATAACAAAAAACAAACAAACATGTTTATCTGCATGTAAACAACGGAAAATAAATTGTATGAATTGTAATTGTGTCACTACTGTTGTGAATTCTGTTACACCAGTGTAACCGAGGGCTACATGTACGGGTACCAGCATGATGAATTAGCATGTACAATGAAAATAAAAAGACAAGAAGGCAAGAGATAGAAAGAAGGTTTATTATTTTTTCTATTTCCAAACACTAACAGAGAAGTTGTGTCTAGACTGGCTAGCGAGTGCAGTTTATTTGGGGGTGGGGTGGGGGGTGGGGTAGGGGTGGATCGAGTCATGCTTCCCCGGAAAATATATTGAAAAAAATAACATTTTTGTGAACATGGGAGAGTTTCGCTCCCAAAACCCACCCCCTGCACACGCGACTGAACTATGATGGGCCTATACAGTCGCTAAACTGGGTCACTTTTATGTCCATGCACAATTTCTTTTTTATTTATCTATAAAAAAAGAAAAACCCTAACTTTGTTGTCTTTAACGATACCTTATTAATAATATCATCCTGTCGTAGCATTTTGTTCTCTCTGGTAATCAGCTTTGATAGAGATTTTATTCGAGATTAGTGTAAAAAGTCATTGGTGTTACCTGTCCCTAGCATAACAGTATACATAACATGCACGGTTAAAATATATAACAGAAGACATAACACTGAATACCTTTAATGTAACAGGTACTGATGGCTGACTTACTCACTAAAGAAGGAATCTTGTAAGTATTTTCCGTATTCAAAAGATGGTGGGGAATATAAGCTTGTCCCTGAAGTTTTATGTCATTGGTGTTACTGTATATATAAAAGAAACTAAATGGTCTCTGGATGAAACATCCCACCGGTAGATATCGGCCATCATATGAACAGTTGTGAATAGTTTTCGTTAAATGTCATGAATGTGTTGTCAAAATATAAAAGTATGTTTATTCATTGTCATTGGTGTTACAATCGTATTTATGTAATGGTTAATAATTTTAAGAAACTTTTTGTATGTTATTATAGACATCGTATGTCTGCTACAACATACACTTTTTCAGTTTTCTCAGCTGTTTGTTTAGAGAGCACGAATTAATTATGCACTTATTTGTCATTGGTGTTACCTGTCATTGGTGTTACCAAGTACTGAATAACACCAATGACCATTAGTAACACCAATGACAGCGCGTTTTAATAAGATGCCATTTTCCTCGCTTTGCATATTTTTGAAGATGATTTGAAAATTAAAGGGACTTGTGCAGCATCATAGTTGCATAATGGCATAATGTTTTGTTGGAATGTAAAGAGTATAATGGCATAATGTTTTGTTGGAATGTAAAGAGTATATCTTCAACGTCCCTAATTGCGTTATGCTGGGTTCGCGCAATTAACATCCGATTTGTTTTCGTCTGCTTGTTGTTCATTTGTGAGGTTTTTCTTCACAGTTACTGAAGATTTCCATTAATAATAAAGTTCAGACAAGTAAACACCTAAAACCATTAACTTTACTATAGTCCGTCCCATCCTTCTACAAAAGTGTTGTTTGTTTGTTTGTTTTTTGTTTTTTTTGGGGGTTTTTTTTTTTGGGGGTTTTTTGGGGGGGGGTTTGTGGGGTTTATTTTGGGGGGGGGGGTAATAATTTCAGTTTGGTTTGACGTCAGAAAGTGAAAGAGTTTTGGAAATAAAAAATAAATACTATTTTTGTGTCCAGTTTACAAAACAATCGGCTGAGAAATAAATAACATGTAGTAAATTTCATAGTAGGCCTATGAAAAAAAAGGCGTTTCCTGTGTTACCGACTAAGAGTCGTTTTTGTTTATTCCTTAAAATTACCGATATCGGGCCCACTCTACTCGTAGAAATTCACTTAAAATAGAGGAAGATAATTAACATTCGGTGCGTGTCACATGACCTCATACATGCCAGATCAACAAGGCCAAATTATTTAATGTTTTTGATTTTTGAGCCCCCTATTGTTAGAATTTGTTTTCAGTTATTATATATTCGATCTATAAAAGGTATGCTACATTTTTGTGACTCGACTGTAGTGAATAGTAGACAAATAATTCATTGGTATCAATTGTAAATAATTGTATAAATTCTGTTACTTAAAAATCAATTCATTAGAAAATTGATATTTACTGGTATGAACGTAATGCTGTATTGACATCCAGATTTTAGCGATGGGTATTGGTAAAACCGATTTTTAAAAATAAAGGAACCCGACTGATGCCTGAAAACTACAGACCAATAACGTTGTTATGCTGCTGTTCTAAATTATTTACCACAATTTTAAACATAAGACTAAACATCACAAAATGCTTTCTCATATTTTTAGACACGCACGTGCGTCTGAGAAGTAACAGTTATGGAGTCGAGTTTTAGTTTATTTTTAGAGAGTATTTCACCATTTCAAAGTCATAGGCTCATGTTTGACTCAATTGTAACTTTATCCAAATGCGTTACAGGTTAGTAGATTAAATAAACTTAGTGTTAATTTTCACGGGTTGAAACTAGGGTCTGTCCCTTTAAGAAAAGAGGCACGCATTTTCAGTGTGTCTAGACACCTTGACTGGGGACTGTCTAAATATACACCTGCCAATCAGGAACCACAGGTACGGGTCACGGAAAGAAAAGACCAAGTAACTCAGAAAGCACTCCGATTTTTATTTTCAGTACGTGGGTTAATTTATGGACAACACATAATACATTTTTATGTGCAATTTCTTAAACGCTGATAAACTAAGCATTACAACAATACATCAACCAGATGGTAACTCACCGCCAACATGGCCTAATAAATATAAAAGAGCCGAGTGTCGGTTAGGCCACCGTTTGAGGTGACATTATTGATGTGAAAACATTAAATGTTAACTAAATATTGTTTAAATACAGCACTAGCATGCATAGTGACATTTTAATATTTTATGTGCGTGTGTATGATTAAAGTATACGAAAGTTAAACTGCTGAAATGATTTTGGGGCTGAATACGCCACCAAGCGAGTTATAAAACAATATCTGAAACCAATCTTAAAAAGGTACAAGCCATGGAGAAAAACCTGGCGATGGAAAATGCATACATCCCTCTTTTCGAAGACAAGGTGCAGTCCTTGAAAGGTTGCAGACCCGCTAACCTGCAAAAATAAAGAAGTACCAACGGAAATAATGCAACAAAAACATGTAACCATTTTAATATAAAACTGAATTTAATGAAGGTAGTCGGGGAGGTGGTGTGGGTTTTTTTGGGGTTGTTTTTTTTGGTTCACGTGTCAAAACTGTTCTCCAACAAAAGTTTTTCACAAAATGTTGTTATATCTTTTTAGTTCAAACGTAATGCTCCACCTGCCTACTTGCGTTTTATGTTTCAGCAACAATACTAAATCATCCCAGGTAAAATCGTCCACAAATTTCCCATAAATGCTTTTACTTGCGTAAAATTACTATGTCGATTCTTTGACAATGGTGGGTTTATTTTGTATTGAAAAAGGATACATACTTATTGCTGGCTTACTGCAATGGATATTTTTACAGAACATTACGATGCATCCGCAAAAATCAGGTACGTTTTGTTTCTTCACTTCTAAGACTAATTCCTTTCCAATACAGATTATTTCAAAGAATTTTAGCTACTAATACATTTTTACATATGATTCGCTACGTCGATTCGAATATGTGCAATTTATGTAGGAATTATCCTGAAACCATATCACATTTATTTGTAGAGTGTAATGAGACCAAAAACTTACGGGATTCGGTACAAGCCTGGATATTAACTAAGACTGGGAATATAATTACTTTTAATAAAAATAATATCATGTTTGGTTTCATAAATAATGAAAAAGATTACTTTCTTAATTGGCTAATTATTAATATAAAATACTATATTTACTGTACAAAAATACAGAAAAAATGCTTAGAAATCACTGCCATTAAAAACATATTGCAAAAAAAAATTGAAATAGAAAGATATATTCTATTTAAAAAATGCAATTTATTAAAGAATGGTCCCCATGGCTCAACCTCTTTAATGAGTGAGTGATAGTAATATAGATATAATTAATATTAAGAAAATATAATGTATACATATATACATGTAGCAATATATATTATGACTGATTTAGTGCGTGGCTTCTTTGGAGATCGCAGAGTTTCATGTCTTATTTAATTCAAAACAACTTCTTTCCTTCTTCTTATGCCATCTATATCTGTCTTGAATTTTTCCTGTTTTTCTTCTTCTTCTTCTTCTTCTTCTTCTTCTTCTTCTAAATCCTTTTCTGATTCTCATCCTTCTTATTCGATATTTTCTCTGTTCCCGTTTAAATCTCGGATCATAACAATAGTTATATTATAGATCACTGTCCATGTTCATCTGTATGCATGAATTGAATTTCACCCTGAATCAGTTTCTATTAGTTTTTGTTATTTTAGACCATGGATACAAATGTAAAGCAGTGATTCAGGGCTCCCAAACCCGACACTGCTATATGATCTGGGACAATAAATATGTATTAAAAAAAAAAAAAAAAAAAAAAAAAGACTAGAAAGAAGTGTTTTATTTAACGACGCACTCAACACATTTTATTTACGGTTATATGGCGTCAGACATATGGTTAAGAACCACACAGATTTTGAGAGGAAACCCGCTGTCGCCACTACATGGGCTACTCTTCCGATTGGCAGCAAGAGATCTTTTATCTGCGCTTCCCACAGGCAGGATAGCACAAACCATGGCCTTTGTTGAACCAGTTATGGATCACTGGTCGGTGCAAGTGGTTTACACCTACCCATTGAGCCTTGCGGAGCACTCACTCAGGGTTTGGAGTCGGTATCTGGATTAAAAATCCCAAGCCTCGACTGGGATCCGAACCCAGTACCTACCAGCCTGTAGACCGATGGCCTGCCACGACGCCACCGAGGCCGGTAAAAGAAGACTAATTCCTGACGTGACACGTTAAGTATTACGTAACCACTGGCTCGCCAGAGGGCGTATCCACTGGGATGGTACAAAATGGCTGTACCCGTTATATATAATAGCTGTCACATTTCACCGTTTAATTAATTAACTATATGATTATACTTGTTGATATGAAGCAATAATGTGCATTATATATCGTTGAATATGCATACCAGTCCAAACGCCTTGCGCGAGCATCCCTTTAAGGTAGCGGTATACAGTTAGCTCCCTTCTGTACCCGGCGCGCAAAGAGTTCACTTGTTGGTTTTGCACAGATCCATTTCAAAATTGTTTGTTATGTATGTGTTGAATGAGCACTACTGAACACTGTTTAGTTTCAGAACTATGGGTACATTGATTTTACGGGATGTCAGGTTAAGATAGAGTCTTGAGCCACCCTAGGTTCTTCACATTTCTATAGAACATGCACTAGATGATGGGTCTGTAGAATTTCATAAATGTTCTATGTTTAGTTTTATGTTTAGTTTCAGAATTATGTTTCTGGAAACGACTGTGGCATAGTTATACTGTATATTCCATCAAAAATTAAATTCTTCTTAAAGAACCAGTTGGGAAGTAAAACGTTTTCATTGTATATTGTTTATGCAATTAGACCCTCGTACTCCATTAAATAGGGGGCGGGGGCGGGACGTAGCCCAGTGGTAAAGCGTTCGCTTGATGCGCGGTCGGTCTGGGATCGATCCCCGTCGGTGGGTTCATTGGGCTATTTCTCGCTCCAGCCAGTGCACTACGACTGGTATATCAAAGGCCGTGGTATGTGTTATCATGTCTGTGGGATGATGCATACAAAAGATTCCTTGCTGCTAATCGAAAAGAGTAGCCCATGAAGTGACGACAGCGAGTTTCCTCTCTATATCTGTGTTGTCCTTAACCATATGTCTGACGCCATATAACCGTAAATAAAATGTGTCGAGTACGTCGTTAAATAAAACATTTCCTTCCATCCTTCCATTAAATATTATCAAAAAACCGAATCGTACTTCTCAAAAAATTTATGTATGTATGTGTTTATTCATGTGTGTATGCATTTGGCCAACGTAATGTGATGGAATCATTTAGATTCCATCCAGAATTTGTTTTACAATTTTTACGTGATACTGACTTTTACTCTAAATTTTAATTTTATATATCTGTGATATTTGTATTTTTGCATTGTTGTTTACACTGTGTTTTAATTTAACTGTTGAATTTTTATGTTGATGTTGCTCATCAAATTTTTTGTTGCATTTACCATAGTTTGACACCCAATAGCCGATGTATTTTTCATGCTAGGGTGTCGTTAAACATTCATTCATTCATTCATGTGTGTATGCATGCACGCACGCGGGTGGGGTGGGGTGCGCGTGTGCAAGTCTCACATTTCCATCATTGTACATTGTTTATGCAATTAGACCCTCGTTCTCCATTAAATGTTATAAAAAAAAACCCAGAATCATACGTTTCAATTTTTTTTTATCTATGTATGGATGTGTGTGTGTGTGTATGTATGCATGCATTGTTGTGTGTGTGTGGGGGGGGGGGGGGGGGGGGGGTATGTGTAGGTGTATGAGTTGGTGTGTGGTGGTAAAGTAAAAAGGTATTTGTGTCTTAATAATACTGCTTCTGTTTAGGCTTTAATAGAAACAAAATGTAAGCAGGCGGGTAATTTTAATTAGTTTACTTCAACTTTTGTTCAAGATCCTCCCATGTGTAGGTGTATGAGTTGGTGTGTGGTGGTAAAGTAAAAAGGTATTTGTGTCTTAATAATACTGCTTCTGTTTAGGCTTTAATAGAAACAAAATGTAAGCAGGCGGGTAATTTTAATTAGTTTACTTCAACTTTTGTTCAAGATCCTCCCAGTCATAGCGCAAATTAAATATGTCTGCAACCATCTCTTTGGCGTCATGCTCCAAACAAGAAATTGTGTTTGGAATATCTCTAAACGTCTGAACATACACCATTTCCGTTCCTTTTTTCTCTTTTAAAATATCACTGTCAGTTTGGCTTTTCACCAGCGCAGATTGTAAGGTCTGATCTGATATGTACTTCCAGTATTTTGATAGCACAAAATCTCTGACGTGTTTGTATGGTGGTCTAGAAAACAGCGCATTGAGATGGTGTTTCACCTGTATTTAGTCACGGTTTATATGGTAACTATGTGTAGACTGGTTCTCCGTCTACCTCTACGTACACTGTGGTGTTTGTAATGGTTGCGAAAGCGCAAATTTACAACTCTGTTCACCATGTTCCCTCTTGTTGCATTTTCGTCAAGTGTTGATGGAAGTGCTGTGACTGAATTTGCAGGAAAATATTTTCATTGGCTTTCATGAAGTTAACAAATTTATCTCTAACAACCTTATAATAGGACTGTACCTGACACAAAATGTAACTAAATGTACGAAATAAACAGTTGCCATCACCTCTCATAGAAACCACCTTGAGAGATGTTGCATTTGACTTGATTTTACGGCGAATTTCCATCTTTGTGTGACCATTTCTTACATTTGAACCAAATAGTTGCTAGTTTGTGGACTGTCATTCCTTGTCAACTTCATGGAACTGAATATGTGTAATTCTTGGATCTTCAATATGGCCTTCGTGCTCAATCTCATCTTCATTGAACACATCCTCATATACATTTAACTTCCTCTTCTTGAATGGAAGTTCCTTGTCATTTTCTTTTGTAGCTTGACTTTTGTTGTTTATATTTACAGCTTCGCTTTCATCAGTGTCCCTTGTCGTAAACAGTTTTAGTCTATTTGTATTAATAGCCGTTTTGAAACCTTGCAGATTGTAAGTTTCTTTCTTGTTCAGACTTAATTATGTATGGACCATTCCAGCAAGCGCCAAGTTTACCACGTTTTCTGGTAGTTTTCCTCGTGTCACGCATCAACATATTTTGAACAATATTGAAATTTACACATTTCACCTTTGCGTCATGACACCGTCGTTGCTTTCTTTGGGCAACCTTTATGTTGTCTTTAGCTTCTTCGCTATAAATAAAGCTGAACAAAGGCCTTACATCTGTTTTCTAGTGCTAAATCGCTTGATTCAACGTCTGGTCCGCTAGGGATATCTAGTTCAACAACTAGCCGAGCTGATCTTCCATAAACAAGGGAAAATGGGGTCATCTTCATAGACTCGTGCTCAGCCGTTCTGTACGCAAACAACATGTATGGCAATTGTTCTTCCCAGTCATTTTGATGTTCATTGACGTAACATCTTAACATGCTACACAATGTTCTGTTATATCGTTCTGTGTGTCCTCCAGTCTGTGGGTAATACGGCGAGGCAATACTGTGCTCAATTCCCATCTTTTGTCAAAACCTGTCGTTAAGATCATTACAAAATTATCTTCCTTGATCTGTGATGATAACCTCTGGACAGCCGTGGCAGGATACAAACTTTACTAACACACGGAGGACACTTTTTGCCGTATTGTCAACAACTGCCTCAGCTTTAACCCATTTTGTCAAGTATTCGGTTAAGACCAAAATATATCCGCTTTTTGCAAGAAAAGCAGAAGAATAAAACATTAAGCTTCCCATGAACTAAAATAATTATATTAATGAAAAACTCATTGGTAATTTCGTGAAATTATTTTCCCATTACAAACTACAGTAATAAATATAAAATACATCAATAGGCATGTGACCTGGGGCATTGGCAATTTCGAGTAGAGAGACAGGTGGATCTCCCTATCTGTTCCTTCAAAATTAGTTTTTTTTTCATTATACCCCCCCCCCCCCACACACACACACACACACTTCCATGTAATGTTTTGCAATGATAAGACCAATCTCCTTCAAAAATTACGTAACGCTCGTCAGTACCCCCTCGCATTCGTTTGTTTGTTCGTTTGTTCATTCATTCTTTCTTATTGTTGTGCTTCTATCCAATTAAGGTTCAAGCACGCTATCCAGCCTTACGTTTCTTAAGGCGGGCGTTTGCGGCGGACGTTTTCTTCGTCTATGCATCGGTATTTTAATATGCAAACATTTTCGACAAAAATGCTCGACTTTGTATCATTCTCAAGTAATCCTCTGACTGTACAAATAAGGGTTAGGGTCTTGTAATGATTAGTACCTTTCAAAAACAAAAACACATGCTTGTAAAATTTAATGCACGAAACAAAACGAGTTAAATTCATAGCTTGTTTTCATTTAAACGGTTACCACGGCAACAACATAGTGAAAATGTTATCAGCTAAACATTTAGAAATAGTTCTGCTTGCCGACATAATTGTTTAAGTTCCTTTGAACTTCAAAGAATAAAAGAAGACGGTCAAAAGTTATCAACCTTTGCTGCGCACTAGTGGAGAAATCAACAAAACCGGAAGTACGTCATAGATGTGTGTTACCAACTATGGTAGACCGAATGTATCATAACATCCCCCCTTTTTTTAATTTATAAATCGTCTATAATGACACTTTCAAATTAAACATTGCTAGTGTTTGCTTTTTAAAGTCCAGATAGATCAGAACTGCTCATAACCACATAAATTTTAAACATTAATGAGTTTGTTGATTTAAAATCCAGATATAATATGGAGCCCAAAACTGCACTTGCAATTACAGCACAATTACCAACTACCCTTAGGGAATAACGAGCTCATGTCAAAAGCAAAAAAAAAAAAACTACTAAACCAATGGCAAGCTAGCTGGGACCTAACTAAAAAACACATGGCACTATAAAATCAAAGACTCTAGTTAACTCTATAAGACCTAAACACAAAAAAACACGTATGTCGTAAGCTAATCACTAAACTACGCCTAGGACAATCGTCAAAAACTAAACAGCTGAGCCTTTACTAAATTAAACAGACCATGTGATTGTGGCACCCGGGAAGATATGAACACTATCCTGGATTGCACGCTACATTACCACCGAGACAACTAATGTTAAACTCAATCACCGAGAACCATAACAAGAAAATATAAACGCCTAACTATCTACTAAACCCGGATAAATGCCAAAGCATTAAACTTTCAAAGCAGTTTATCGGTTCGTCCAGTCCACAAACAGCGTTATAATAAATAAAATAATCTTCAACTAAACCACCTGTACACCCTACACAAGGTGGTAATTAAAAAAAAAAAAAAAAAAAAAAAAAAAAAAAAAAAAAAAAAAAAAAAAAAAATTTCACAGTATGCTTGATGTACATATTATATTATCAAATTATTAGTAGGTTTGCACAACAACCGGCCCTCTAAACACAAAAATTATACTATACGGTTAACTAACAAAATACAAAGAATGTTCCAACCACCCGATGGTGTAGCTTAGGTACGAGCTGCTACACTTAGAATAGGAAACGATGCACTCTCTATAGGTGGTCAAAGGTGGGAGGTAGCGAATAGCTTCAATACAAACAGGTTACTAACTATGCTTCTAAAAACAACTTGGTCAAATTAATGAGACCATTCCGTATGTGACCACAGTAATACAGCGGAACAAGGAAAGTAACCAGCCACCCAAACCTATGTACCAATCAGGGTAGGACTACTAATTATCAACTTCTCTCTTTTCAGCCGCCATGGAGTCCAAAGCAGCCAGACCAAAAAACCTACCTAATAGTATATCGCACATTATGTATTTGCACCAGCACTTAGTAATGATAACACTAGCCGACGCGGTAAGCAACTAGGGTAGCTGAAAGACCAACAGAGAAAGAATATAAGAAGACCGCCAAGTAAGTCAATAGAGTTAATGGCGCTAGCCAAAACAACAGAAATATACAGTACAATAGATAGATAGCGGTAATACTTGAATTACGGGGGAGTGGGAAACCAAATCAAACAAATCACTTACTAGCACGCCAAAAAAGGACGCTGTGATGTCTGTGACATTCATTCTAACCAACTAACTCTCTCGTCTCTCTCTCTTCATTGTATGTTAAATCATGGTAAGGCACTAGCTTTAAACCAATACAACACGACAAGGGCGTGCCTTAAAATTAGATAACCAGAATAGACTAATCACCCCCCAAGCACTGTGTTAATCAACAACACAGAGGCATGGGGGGGTAAGGGTGGTCATGATGACCGTGGCTACACGTAGAATAGGGCGTAAGACAATAGGTACAACCCTAAAACACCAAACTAGAATAAACACAGACGCAGGATCACCGCAAACAGCACAAAGGATGCATTGATAATGATAACAATGCATCCGCGCCCAACACTAAAATGGCCAGCAAGTGCTCAAATAAGGAACGGGACAAAAGAAACCGGTCCGAGTTACACAATTGCGAAACACCCGGGGTTAGCCGACACAAAAGAATACCGGCCGCCCCCACCCAATTAACCAAAATACTCGCTGCTGGAATGTACTTGCGTGGCACTGAGGAGCAAACGAAGACAAATCAAACACCTGCGCTTCTACCACCCCGGAACAACTGCCTTGCCTACCAGTGTCACACAATTGCACGAGTCTTCCTCTGGGCTGTCAGCTACGACCCTGAGTGTCAGGTCCTTCGAAGGACCCCATGGACAGCCTAGGGAGACAACCAGCATCGATGAAGGTCTAGACATAACGAGCTACTCTCGAACACTACGGAGTGACACTCGAATTCCAAAAATTATAATAGTCATGTTACCATTCGACGACCGTTCAAAATTGCGACATAATCATCAACAAAACTGCGCACCTTGCTCTTTTGATAAAATCGCTCCATCAAACTTTCCATAGCCAACCAAACCCATCCGCTGCTACCGATTCATCGAGATGAGGGCTCCTTGCACGCCAGTGCAGACGGTCCCTTCTCCTACCCCCCCCCCACCTTTCCTGTCTGGGAAAGAGAGCCGGCCAATGGCCGGCAACTGTCCACGCCAGGCGTGCGCTCAACAGCTTGCTCTGAACGTGCACGTAAAACCCTTTGACTTGGAACTTGACCTTGAATGTGCAAAACACAGCCGGGGGAAGCTGAACAAAAGAATATCGGCCCCCCCACCAAAACCCCCCAATGTACTTGCTGCTGGTAATAACTTGGTACTGGGATGCCTCGACAGAAGCGGTCAGAGCCCTTTATAAGGCACTATGGCAACATAGAAGACACCACGCATGTAAAAGTCTAAAATTAACGAGCTAACTCTCGATTCACAATATCAAAACATATATAGCTCGGCCATTTACCTTCGACCGCCGTTCCAACAAGTTGCCCAAATTCCCTCAATCAACTTGCGCACCCTTTCTCTTGGAATTTAACTGCTCCATTAAAATTCCATAGCACCACACCACCCCACCCGCCGGCTACCGAATCTGATCGGGGCTGGTGCTCCCTTGCACTGCCAGTGAGGCGTGGTCCCTCCTCTACCCCCCCCTTTTCCTGTCAGGACCGGAGAGCCAGGCAAGGGCCGCTCTGGTGCCCACGACAGGCGGTGCTACAACAGCTGGTCTGAATGTGCACGTAAAACCCTATGGACATGACATGACATGACATGATGTGCACATGACTTAACACAGGTCGGTCTTGTGTCAAGACAGGCGTGCGCACAACCGCTTGATCTGAATGTGCACGTTAACGCCTGTGATATGGTATTGAACACAGGGGCACATATCATCAGGCTCCCGTTGGATCAACACCTTCTCTCCAAGATGAACAGCCATGCCTAACCCCCCATATCATGTTCTATAAATGGGCAAGATGTTGAGATTGGATATAGAAGGTCAAATCGGTGCCTGGATCAGGGCCACTTGATACTGCAGGCGGAGTCTCACACGACACTCCAACCAAATGAAGGTCCTCACGGTCCCAGAAGGTCTTGGGTATGGGTGAAGTATTTACTGCCCCTATCCCGAGGGTTCAGGCACGCACCCGGATTTCGCCTTGACATCGCCAGTGTCGATTCGGGGCGGGAGGGGGGTGGGGGGGTGGAGGGGTATTATAAAAATGCATGGGGTAATTGTTTTTATATTGTGGTATGACCACTTACGAACTTAAATGTGATATCAATTATAATTAGGGATCTATCAATTTATATATTATCACTCATATATTTATAATAGCTACCATAAATAAAAGCCTTATATTCTTTCTATTATTTTATATAATTAGTAGGGCATTTACTTAAAATTCGATCGGCAAATCTAAATAATATATATAATATAATTAATTAATTAATAATAATATTTATATATATAATATTCTTTTATTTATACTTAGGACCTGGAGGATAAAGGATCGTAAAGCGGGGAGCACCGCGCCACGGCAGTCAGGCGATCAAAAGGCGGGAGGACCACTATGGTAAGTACGTTTCCACGGAGGGGCCGTCCGGGGGGGGGGAGGCCTCCTCAGGCTTCCCTAATCGGCAAACCGCCAACGCCCTACCGCACCAAATAGGCCCGACCTACACGGAGTCCCACCCCCCCATCCCGCCCCCCCCCCAGGTTATAAATGTAAAACAGGTGGGCCGTATTTAGGATGATATGAAGATATGAAAATGTAAATGATAAGCCCGCGAGCCCCGTCTGGAGTTGTGGTGATTGAAACGTATACGATCTTTGAGTTGTTGGTTGGAATAGTGGAGAAATTCTCCAGCGATTGGGATTCTTACGTTCTGTTTCATAGGACATTTCTCTGCGAATGATTCTTCTTTTTACACATTTTGCACGTTTTTCCCCAAGCAGGGCAAAGTGATTTCTTAAAAGGATGAGTTTTCCCGCAGAACTTGCATTTGGGCTTTAACTTTCCTCCTGATGAGTGACTTGTGAATGCATGGGCAGACATTTCTTCACATTCAATGGATGTTGAGATGATGTAGCTTCAGCACATCGACAGATATCAATATATGTAGTGAGGTTTAGACCAGATTCTTGAAGCAGACGTTTTCTTGTAGCATTGTCAGTAATACCAAGAACGATGCGGTCTCTCATTAAACTGTCTCTCATACATTCACAAAAATTGCAAGTCTTTGACAGTGTGCGCAGTGCAGCAACGTTATCTTCAAGGGGTTCTGCAGTACTTTGGTTTCGACTGTTAAACACATAGCGTTCATATGTCTCATTAATCTTTCCCACAAAATGAGCATCAAAACCATCAATAATATCTTGCAGTGTGTATGGATCTGGAAGGCGCATTCCATTATACAGAGTCAATGCTTTTGGTCCAATAGTGTGTAGGAATAAAGCACGTTGATATTCAGCTGTTTGACTATTTGGCTTTGCCACAATAGTATAGTTCTGCCACAATAGTATAGTTCTGCCACATCAGTTTAAACAATTTCCACTCATCACCACCCCGTTTAACGTTCAATGGCGGTGGCGGATTAACTCTTGCAGGTAAATGTGGACCCACTCGGTCTTCCATACTTTTGTTTTATGTTCAGTGCGTAATGTTTCTCAGAAGTTTTTAGTGAAATTACAGTTCGTAGTAGGGCAGTACTATTTATGAATGCAGAAATAATAATATATGTAATGTTATTAGTAGCAACACTGTCAAACACTTCGTTTTCTCCACTTACGAATTCAAGCAGACGATCGCCACACACAGTGACACGTAGCCAAAATGGCGTACTACGATTAGAAAGTTCGAACGCGGCAACCACGAAAGTTCGAGAAATGTATGTGCACAGAGTACTCACAGACACGGGAGAAGCATACACAATAAAGCAGTAGAAGGAGAAGTCGGTGTAGTGGTCTTACACTATCCATTGAGTCGTTAAACTCGCTCTGGGTAGCAGCCAGTACAGGGATGCGACCCCTGTATCTACCAGCCTTACGCTCGATGGTTTACTCACTACACCACCGAGGCCTTATAACAAAATATGATCATTATTCAATCAGTTAGTTAATCAATCAGTCAGTCCATCAGTCAGTCAATTTATTATGTCAAAGCTGAAATCAACCATTGGCTGAAACATACAAAATTATTTGTAACTACAAATAGAAAAGGTATTATTTATTTTCACTATGAATATCTAGACGTGTGAGGATGTCTGGTAACGTTAGGGTACTCGTACCGAATAGAAGCAAGAAATCTTTTATAGGACTGGGTGGGATAAAGCGCGGTTGTTTTTGTTTGTTTTGTGTGTTTTTGTTTTTTGGTTTGTTTGTTGTTGTTTTTTGTTGTTTGTTGTTGTGTTGTTGTTTGGGTTTGTTTTTTTTGGGGGGGGGGGGGGGGGGGGGGGGGTAGGAGAAGGAGTCTTGAACACGCCTGTGGACGGGGAAAAGCTCAGGTGAGTGTTTCACCCACATCGTTATACCATCCCTGAAAGACTTCCGAGTCAATATTTAATATTATCAAGTCAAAACATTTAATTTCTTAACGTTTCGTATATGACATCTGCAAGGACAAAGGTCATGATTCCTCTGCATCCATACGAACACGCCCGTTTTGAATCCGGTTATGGGGATAATAAATATATCTTCAATTTTTTTTTATTTTTAAAGAAAATAGCGTGGTATACTTAAAACGTATCGTTTTTAGTCTTTTCAAGAGGTCCTACCAAATCCATTCATAACTGTGACGTAACAGGAACTGGATTCAGTGCTTTTCTTGCTTTTTTTTTATCTTCCCCTATTTTGGCATCGTTCGTTGATGAACTTTTTGACATGACCAGAGGACCCTCGCCAGTAGTAGCGGTCTGTCTTTTTTCCATCTGTAAATGAAATATTAGATTATTAAAATTAGAAATTTGAACAGTTCTTTTACAAATATATGTGAAGAGATAATATTAAAATGTATTCATATCCTTAATAACACCATTGCCTAACCTCTTGTTCAAGGTACTATGCTGAGTTTGTAGTCATTTGTAAAATGTTTTGGAACGTTCAACAATTTAGTAAGGCAAAATATTGAAGTTTGTTTTATCTCCTCCCTCATATATATTTTTTTGCAATATTTAAGACCAATACTCCCTGAAAAATTGCACAACGCTCTTGTCAACATCCCTTCCTTTCCATTGTTTTCTTTTTTAACTTTCTGCTTTGGGATTTTTAAATACTCCAAGAAAAAAACAAATCATCTGCATTTGAAAAAACTACCATGACTGTATTTTAACACCTTCCCCAAAGTTTTGTAACGCATCCATGAGCGTTCTGTAGGCCTAATTGTTGAACGGCTCCGTTTCAACACCTAATTACGCATCTCTCCATTTATTGTTATACATATTTAATAATGCATACTATTTATTTATTTACATTATGCCTAATGGTGCTACTAATGAAAAATGCTTGACATTCAAAAGCCGATGATTCCAGTTATGATCACGCCTGACGAGTGTCTGGATGCATGAAAGGCCTGGTGCTAAATACATTTACACAACTGCCATTGCGGAATGTTCTTATTTAAAAAAAATTAAAAAAATTAATGCTAATCTCTGACCATCAGCTGTCACAACGAAGTTGCCCAAGTCTACTGTTGCGTTGTAATCTTTCCAACTCCCAACTTAGACGGGTGCGCGCAGATTAACAACCAACGAGAATCGAATTGTAAGAGCGCTCACACTAGCAACTGGACAATCGAAGAAATGATGAGAGCAGAAAGTTGGCCAACTTTGTCGTGGTAGTTGGTAGTCTGACCATAGTGTAACATCTGTACACATTGAAAGTTATTTTAATGTGTTATATATACACACCCCAGTTGGTCGGGCCTTGTATATAGATTGATCAAGAAAAAAAGTCGCCACATTGGTTTTAAAAAATCGCTACTTTCATAATTTTGTCAGTTTGCCAGTTTTGTTTTCCAATTACATTCATCCATCCACATAAAATGCTATGTATATATATATATATATATATATATATATATACTCTTTCAAACTACATATTAGTGTGTGTGGTTGTGTGTGTGTGTGTGTGTTTTTGGGGGGGGGGATTCGAAAAAGAGAGAAATTAATGCATCCAAAAAATAATTAGGGTCGGTTCGTTTTTTAAGGTACAGTTGGGTTCCTGGAAAAATACAAGTTTTATTTTTAGGCCTAAAACAAAACATGTCATTCAATATTTTTATATTATATTACATCAAATACATATGACACATTGATCTTAAAGCAATAATACTGAAGGCCTATTAGTTTATTGTAAGCAGGCGCGGAAGGGGGATATGTCCAGACTGGCGACTGACGTTTATAACGGGGTCGAGTCATGCTCCCTCGGAAAATATATTTAGAAAAAGCTAAATTTGCTTGAGTAGGGAGGGGTTTCGAATCCCAAAACTCTCCCAAAATGAGTACTGCAGCCAGGTCGGTTCCAGTGTAAACGAGAGAGGAGGCACTCTGGTTTTGCAATGTTTCTCAGTAGGAGAATTAAGCAATTTTATTTGTTTTAATTTTGGCATCAGGTCGAAAATTTTAGGTGATTTGGATGCTGATTGGATGCTAATTTTAAACTGTTCTGCCGAAATTAATGGTCGGATTAAAAAAATGTTTTACTCACAATGACCAAGTCTATCCAATAATAAGATTTACTACCAATAATATTTTTGATTCACAATTATACATAGGGTTATATCGCATTGTGTTCCATGCGATTCAACAGTAAGGTGCCATATTCGTCAAGCCTGACTGGCGATTCTTTTGTTTGACCTTGAAAGTGGACAAGAAAGGGGAACACTATCAAATGGAACTCGTGAGAACCTGATGTCAAGCGCTCTGCCAATATGCAGTGTGCTAATGTGTCTGGTGTTGGATTACGTTTATATAACAATGAACAGAAATCTACATTAGCGATAAACAAAGAACAATAAAACTAATTCATGCATTACTTGTCCAATCGGAGATTCGATAACGTGGCCAGACAGATCAGAATATTAGATAATGGTTGAAATTATTCTTTGTTATTGGATACCTACAACTGAGCTCGATTATTTAGCTTTATGTTTATTTAGAAAATAACAAATCGCCACAGACATTCGCCACCTCCCCCCCCAATGCTTAATAGTGGCCGTCTACCGCTTTATTGTGTATTTAGTTGGTGTGTCTTGTTTTACTTTATACCTCCGGCTGTAGTCCAAAATTGGCATTTTCCCTCGTGTTGCGACCGGCACCAGGCCCGAACACTGTATATATACAATTATGGCCAGTCGACTTGGTCGAGCATGCTGTTTTATGTCTAGCAGGGGGCAGCGATGGGTGGCACGGAGGACAAGAACGCTGACCGAACGTCCATTTCAACCGAAGCACCCCAAACCGTTACGCTTCCACCCGTGCTGTTGTGATATATCGACTTCACCACCGTTCCAGGGTCCTTCCACACTGAGCATGGACGCTTAGTGTCCCGCCTTGTTGTGCGTACCCGTTAGTTGATCCAACCTTGTATGCCATCGGCAAATTGCAGGTGAATCTTTTATTCATAGCCTAAACACGATCTTCTGCATCCCCCCATTCCGCTGTATTGGAGTCCATCGCAAGGGCGTTGTGCCCCAATGACATCGATGAACTGGGGTCACAATGGGTCCAACATTATGGGCGGCCCGGCGGGTCGCAACCGATTCGTGATATCGTTTGCGCCGGGATACCGAGCGTCTGGAAAGTTCGATTAAGCTACTGTCAACACCTTGTCCGTATTTTATTAACGTTAACGGACGTCCGCGGATTCCTTGCGAAATTTTTGACTTCACTCCATGACTCCGCAAAGTCTCGTCTCAGGACGATGTTGTGCTACGTTAGGGCTCTTCCTCCTTAGCACGACACTCGGCAAGAATCATCCCGATGCATTTTGCTGAGCGAGTAAGCTCTTATCTAAGCACGCCCCCACATTCCCTATTATTATCCTTAGACGCGGACAGTTGCGCCGACAATCTGCTTCCTCATCCTTCTTCAGGTCGTAAGAAACCACTGTGCTCACCTAATCAGTCGGGCCTGCATTTCCTCTGCTCAACCATGTGAAATTTCCACTGGAAGCCAAAAACGTTTCTTCGAACGTATTCCGAGCCGGAGGCATTCGAGCTCCCACGCGTTGGAACGCGTGATTTCTCCCGGGTCGTAACAAAACCAGACGGGTTTTATTTTTTTTTCTATTTATTTATTTTTTCTACGGATCTTCCACCCGCGCGCGCGGTGTGATCATGTGTGATTCGTACGGCCGGTTCGACGACATCCAGGGTTTTGCTCTCTGCCTCCCTGTCGTCCCGGTAGTCGACACTCCATCCTCTTTCAACACGCGTACTTTTTCCGCTTCGCTTGCTCACGTTCTAGCGTCAAATCTCCAGCCACTTCATGCATGGGATGCTCGTTTTAAAAATAACTAAGATATACGCGTTACTGGTGACTAAACGAATAAGGTAGTATAGTTTCTAGACAAAAACTTGAAGACTATTTAACGCAGTCCCGTAGGATCTCACCAATTTTTTTGGTTGTTGTGGTACTTACTTTTTCTTTCCAGGAAATGGTTTAATAGGTATTAACACCCGTTCCACCCTTGAGTTTTTTTTCCCCTTGAATACTGTACCCTTGTAGTATAACATATCTATATATTTGTTCAGTAATACTCTTCGGGGGTCTATCAATTAAGTCAGATACCTTTTGTTGTTAAGTGTCTACTTGTTAGTACATCGCGCTTGTTAAACAGGTTACGGTACTTAATGTAATTACAAACGTATCTTTAACATGTACTCAGCTCTGAGCCCACTAGGGGTTTCCATAGCGACATGTCTTGTCAGACGGGCCCCTCTGGGATGGAGTAGCCAGCGGGAGTGGTCCGGGAAGAAATAAAGCGGCAATTTTGAATTTATCCAAACAAATTTTTGTTGGATGACCGGTCTCAAACAGATTTATGTTGTGCGACTTTTTTTTGTGAGTGCCGTGCTATACTACTATGTCAGGACAATATATAACCTATTCCTCAGACATATTTAGCCCTAGAGGGTGAATAGATTTAGGGGTAGGTTCATCCATAGCTTAACCGCCAACGAAAAGTGTACATTTGAAGAGGCCGCCACGCGGATGGTAATACAAGTGTGGCAGGGCAGGAGGGGGCCGAGGCCCAGGGGAGGGGGGGCCGGAGCCCCAACCACACAAATGTCCAATCATTCTACTAACGATATTACGGGGCCCGTTCAGGTCGCCAGAAAGTCAGCTAAGCTAAAAACCAACATCCACGAATAATCACAGCGACATACTCAATATTCGACTATGGTAGCATCGCGTTCTCGAACGGATGCCTGAAAGAGCAGGAGACACCCACGAGATAACGGAAGAAAAATCCAAGTGTCAACACAGGAAAGACAAGGACCATCCCCCCCAACCATCGCTAAATAACTCACCCACGTAAAACCCAGTAAGCCAACCACTCCCGA
Organism: Gigantopelta aegis; assembly: GCF_016097555.1. Classification (NCBI taxonomy): domain Eukaryota; kingdom Metazoa; phylum Mollusca; class Gastropoda; order Neomphalida; family Peltospiridae; genus Gigantopelta; species Gigantopelta aegis. The sequence continues at coordinate 29,448,142 of NC_054707.1, forward strand.
AATCTCCTACCCCAAACCCCCCAATACTCCCGCAACCATTCAGTAACAACGTCACAATAAACCCGCCATCTCCAAGGAAAACAGAAAAAAAAAAACATAATAGAGAAAGGCAATAACCACGACACGATAGTTGTTAGCTCAACCCAAACCACAATTCAAACGAGCTAGGGCGCGCAATCTGGCCCAAAAATCCACCCTCGCCCAACCCCGGATCCTAGGAAGCGCTGTAAAACGTCTAGGATCCATCAATCTTAGCCAAGAAGGCCAAACTATTCTCCGACAGCGACCAGGACTGGACCAGGGGGGACGATGAGATGGACAGCCATGATACTCCACCCAGATGTATACCAACCCTGGCAAAAGCCATAAAAAAGCCAGGCAAGCTAATCATTTAATTCCGGATTCCGGAGTAAACCAAGCCTATATCAATACGTGTACTGGCAACACTCACTCAACAAAAAATAAAACAATCCCTCCAAGCTTCTACCCAAACCCAGCTGACAACGGGGACGACCTACACTCTCCTCCCTCCGTCTCCAAAGGAGAAGAAACAACATTAGAAGCAATGGGGCCAAAATTCACAACTAAAATGAATCCACCAAACCGGCGAATATAGATAAGATATGAATTAAAAAACAGTAGGCAAAAGAAACAATCCAACAAAAAGTGCAAACACACATCCTGGGAGACCAGCCAAAGCAGCACCGAGAGCAAAAAACTGCATACTATAATCAAAAAAACCTAACGGTAGGAAACCACCCCCAAAACATGCCCAAAAAACAGTTAGATTTTTCTAATTCTAAAACGATAACCCAACAACGAAGCGGAGACCCACTGAAGCAACCGCGTCCGCCACTCTCGCCAACGCAAAAAACAAAAAAAAACGTCTGGATAAACAATAAACAAAACCGCTGCAGGTAGCCGACCCCAACATAAAGACCACCCAAACCACGCAGAGCACATCAAACGATACCCACCAACCAGGCCACAAACGACAGGAACGCAAAAACGAAACCCCGGCCAAAAGCATAAAACTTCTTAAAAAACCAAATTAAATAATACCTCACCAACCTAGTGATAAAACCACACAAAAACGAAAAAGGATAAACAGTAAAACCCCATACAAAGAGATAACCTCCAAACCTATCCCCTCCTTACTCTCAATCTCCTTCTCACGACCACCCCACCATCTTTCACCCAAGCAACCCATGACCTACCACAGTCCCCACCCCCTCTCAACCCAACCACACACCTCCCCCCCTCCACCCCCCACCCCTAACCTAACCAAAAACATCACCAGCACTGATACCCTGCCATCCCTAACCCCCCACCCCAAGCCCGATCACGTAACCTATCCCACCCCAACCCCCACAAAGCCCCACCCCTACCCGATCGTCACCCGATATCCCACCACCCACGACCCGAGCCATCCTCCTAACAGCCAACCAACTAAACCCATTATAAATGGCTAGTTAAACTCCACCCACTCCCCCCCCAGGAAACGACTAAAACGGCACTCCAGGCTGGAAACCCCAACTAACTATAGACAACGATTAACATTTGGACCAATGGATATTTACTAATCACGGCAGATGCTACCACAGATAACTCAATCTCTATCTCAGGTCGCAGGTATAAATTACAGGAATACGAAATAAAAACCATCTAAATGCCATCACTGTCAACAATGGGGCCACGGAGCCAACAAATGCCGACACCACCGAGAGATGCCAACATGCCACAGATGCGGCCAAAGACACCCCAGAAGCTCCCTAAACTCCCATGTACCCGACCCATCCAGTGCCCTAACTGCCTCAGCCGGCACATGGCCCATGATAACCGCTGCCACCACTTCCAAAGAGCCGATGCGGCAGCTCAATAACTCAAAAAAAACCCAAACCAACCAAATAAACCAGATAATCCAAACAACTTTTAAAGCCAAACCTATTGCGACAACCATCTCTTACGCCGAAATGGTCAAAAACAAAAGAAAACTCTCAAATTAGTGAACTAGACAAAAATTTTTAGAAAAAAAACTAGCGCAAGAGGTAGCGGAGTTAAAAAAATAACTTAAAACAATCAATCAACTAAAAAGCAAACTCTGCCTAAACAACTAAACCCAACTCCAGGACAGACAATGGGAGACAGTCTCCACACACCCTAAAAAATTAATAATAAACCAAACAATAAAAGCCTTAGTGTTCTTCAGTGGAACGCTAAAGGCCTCCACTCAATGGTACACGGTGCTGAACTCAGCCAACTATCTAATGTTTAGCACCAGTAACAACAAGCCGACATAATATGTATCCCAGAAACCGGTGTAGGGACTGGACCCCCCCAAAAAATAATAATAAAAAAATAACAACTAAACAATTTTAAAAAACCGGGCTATACAACATACTATAAACCGAGGGAAAAAATAGCACTAGAGGTGGACTAGCCACGCTCATTAAAAATACAATCCCACATAGTGAAATTAAAACCGATACCTCAATACCAATCTGGAAGTCCTAGGACTTACAGTACTAAATAAAAAAATGCCCTATAGATGTCATAAAATGTCTATCGCCCACCAGGAGCGGCCCTCAAAAAACTAACCATAAACGACTACAACAAAATTATTACGCAAAAAAATAATAAACCTAATCCTAGTAGGAGATTTCAACAGCCACAGCCCACTATGGGGAGGCCCAGCAATCCGACACGCAGGGCGACATTCTCGAAAACTTCATTAGCCTCTTCTGCCATCGACCTAACCATAACCTCTAACACCATAGGAGCAAACGCCCAATGGGAGGTACTAGATGCTCTTAATAGCGACCACCTACCCATACTAACTACCTATAAAAGTAACATAGCGTATACCGAACAACAAAATTCCTACCTAAATTCAAATTTAGTAAAGCCAACTGGGCAGGCTTTACAAGCGATTGCAGCAAACTAAAACTAGTACCTAACACAGATATAGATGACGCAACCACTAAAATCACCAACGAAATAATCCAAATAGCCGAAAAAAAATATACCTAAAACTAAACAACCAACAAAAAATTCACCGGTAACTTGGTGGACAGATGTAATTCAAGCAAAATGTAGCTTCAGAAATAGGATGAGAAAACTCTTTAAGAAAACTGGTAAACCAGAATACCATACTAAATATAAAATAGCAAAACAAGAAATAGGCAAACTAATCACGGAAGCTAAACAGGCTAGCTGGCAGACATTCTGCGGGGAGATCAACACCAGAACCGCTATCAGGGAAATGTGGAAGAAGGTTCATGCCATCCAAGGACAACGCACGTTCACTACAGTCCTCCAAAAAAATAAAATAGCCACCACAAATAAACAAAAGGCAGACCTCCTCAGTCAAACATTTAGCAAAAACAGCAGCAACGAAAACTTCCCCGAAATTTTTTTTAATAAACTTAAGAAAGATAACAACCTCCCAACAAATAACACTAAAAGTGATACTCAGCCTAATACGGACAACCTAGAATTTAATCAACCGCTAACACTAGTTGAACTAAAAGCAGCCATTAAATCTAAAAAAGCACCGCCACAGGGCCAGACCAAATCAGCTACACGCTGCTAAAACATATGCCAGATGTAACCCTTGAGGTCGTGTTGTCGCTCTATAACAGGATCTGGGAGGAGGGTCGCATGCCCGCAGCGTGGAAGCACGCGGAGTGCTTTAGCCTCCCAAAGGCGGGCAAAGATCACTCACTCCCGGGTAGTTATAGGCCAATAACACTCACTTCGCACTTATGCAAAACCTTAGAAACCATCATCAATAAGCGACTAAATAACTACCTCCTAGAGAATAAACTAATCACTAACGTACAAAGCGGATTCAGAACTAAACACTCAACAATTGACCAAATAGTTCGACTACAAAATAGCATAAATGACGCCTTCCGCAAATCCAATAAAGTACTAGCAATTTTTATAGATATTGAAAAAGCATTCGATATGGTATGGCGACAGGGACTCCTCAGCAAACTAAGAAATAACGGCATTAAGGGCAATATGTTTAACTTCATAAATAACTTCATTCACAACCGATCAATATCTGTTAGAGTAAAACGGACACTATTCCCAAAAAAAACAGAAATAATAAACGGTATCCCACAAGGTTCAGTCCTATCACCAACCTTGTTCAACATCTTTATTAATGATATAACCAAAGCGCTCAACGCCAAGAGTAAAACTAAATCAACCACCCCCCTAAACACAGCCCTCTTCGCCGACGACTGCGCCATTTGGCGCACAGGCAGAGTAACTAAACAATTATTTAGCCTCATGCAGAACGACATGAATAAACTCAATAAATGGGCCCAGGACTGGGGCATAAAACTATCAGAAACTAAAACAGTCTGCATGCTATTCCATAAGGTCAACTCATCCGATAATCACCAAATAACCTCTAATAACAAACCAATCCCAAGGGTCAAAACCTTTAAATTCCTAGGAGTAACATTCGACTCAAAACTAACCTTTAGCGACCATATAAATAACGTAATCAAACAGTCTAAAAACACGCTAAACTTACTACGGGCAATCTCAGGCACCAGTTGGGGAGCGCAAACGGAAGCAATGCTTTTGGTCTACAAAGCATGTATCCTCTCCAGGATAGACTACGGAGCCCAAGCCTACAGCTGCGCCGACCCCAAACTGCTACAAAAATTAGATATCATACAAAATCAAGCCTTACGAACAATAGCCAAAGTCCCACGTAATACCAGCGGCCAAAGTCTCGAGGTAGAATTTAACATCATGCCACTTAAAATTCGCCGTAACCTACAACATCTAAAATACCACCTAAAAATTCACTCGCTTAAATTAGACCACCCAGTTCAAGAACTTACCCCTATAATTGCTAAACCAGGGCTAGAATTTAATAAAAATAAAAAACTTAACGACTCATTTGCCACTAGGGCCAGTAAACTTGAAATAGAAGTCGGAATTGATAACACACCAGTAGCTCTATATAACATTAATCAACCTATGGAATGCCACACTCCATACCTTATTAAAAAAGCCACTGACGAAACACCGTTTCCGCCATTCAAAAAAGTCCTGTTTGAAGCAGCAGCCAATGAAAATTACCCAGAACACGTCCACGTCTACACAGATGGATAAAAAAAACCGGACAATGGCAGGGTTGGCTTTGCAGTGGCAGAAGAAAAAATATCTAAACACTCTAAAATAGTTAAATACGCCAGGCTGTCAGACAACTTATCAGTCTACACAGCAGAACTGACAGCCATCTACGAAGCACTAATCTGGATTAAAAATAAACAATACCCTAAAAGCGTCATTTTCTCTGATAGCCTTAGCTCAATCCAATCGCTACAAACTAATAAATCTACTAGGCCTGACATCTTAGCAGCCATCCACAAAGTACTTAACGAGCTAAACCAACTTAAATTAACAGTAGTCTTCGAATGGGTCCCAGCCCACGTAGGAATAATTGGTAACGAAGTAGCCGACTATGGAGCCAAAACTGCACTTGCAATTACCAGCACAATTACCAACCTACCCTTAGGAATAACAGAGCTCATGTCAAAAGCAAAAAAACACTACCTAAACCAATGGCAAGCTAGCTGGGACCTAACTAAAAACACATGGCACTATAACATCAAGCCTCTAGTTAACTCTATAAGACCTAAACACAAAAACACGTATGTAGATAAGCTAATCACTAAACTACGCCTAGGACAATCGTCAAAACTAAACAGCTGCTCCTTTACTAAATTAAACCCAGAATGTGATTGTGGCACCCGGGAAGATATGAAACACTATCTCCTGGATTGCACGCTACATACCACCCAGAGACAACTAATGTTAAAATCAATCACCGATAACCATAACAAACATATAACGCCTAACTTTCTACTAAACCCGGATAAATGCCTAAAGCATAAAACTTTCAAAGCAGTTTATCGGTTCGTCCAGTCCACCAAACCAGAGTTATAAATAAATAAAATAATCTTCAAAACTAACCACCTGTACACCCCTACACAAGAGTTGTAATTAAAAAAAAAAAAAAAAAAAAAAAAAAAAAAAAAAAAAAAAAAAAAAAAATTTCAGTATAGATTGATGTACATATTATATTATCAAATTATTAGTAGGTTTGACAATCAACCCGGCCCTCTAAACCAAAACATTATACTATACTGTTAACTAAACTATACATAAAGAATGTTCAAAACCACCCGCTTGTAAGCCCTTATGTACGAGCTGCTACCACTTAGAACTAGGAAACGATGCACTCTACTATAGGTGGTCAAAGGTGGGGAGGTAGCGAATATATCAATACAACAGGTTACTAACTATGCTTCTAAAAACAACTTGGTAAAATCATGCATACCATTCCGTATGTGACCACAGTAATACAGCTGAACAAGAAAGTAACCAGCCACCCCAAACCTATGTACCAATCAGGGTAGGACTACTAATTATCAACTTCTCTCTTTTCAGCCGCCATGGGTCCAAGCCAGCCAGCCACAAAACCTACCTATATATATATCGCACATTATGTATTTGCACCATGCACTTAGTAATGAATAACACTAGCAGACGCGGTAAGTCAACTAGGGTACTGAAAGACAACCAGAGAACAGAATATAGAAGACCGGCCAAGTAAGATCAATATAGTTAATGGCGCTAGCCACAAACAAAGTAATATACAGTTACCAATAGATAGATAGCGATAATTACTTGAATTACGGGGGAGGGAAACCAAATCAAACAAATCACTTACCTAGCACGCCAAAAAAGGACGACTGTGATGTATGTGACTATTCATTACTAACCAACTAACTCTCTCTTCTCTCTCTCTTTCATTGTATGTTAAATAATATGCTAGGCACTAGGCTTTTTAACCAATACACACACTACAAGGGCGTGCCCTTCAAATTAGATAACCAGAATAGACTAATCCCCCCCCCCAAGCCACTGTGTTAATCAACCAACACAGAGGCATGGGGGGGAAGGGTGGTCATGATGACCGTTGGATACACTAGAATAGGGACGTAAGACAATAGGTACAACCTAAACACCAAACTAGGACTACACACAGACAGCATGCTCACCGCAAACAGCACACAGGATGCATTGACTAATGATAACAATGCATCCGCCCAACACTAAAATGGCCAGCACGTGCTCAAATAAGGAACCGGACAAAAGAAACCGGTTCCGAGTACACAATTGCAAACACCCGGGGTAGGCCGAACAAAAGAATACCGGCCGCCCCCACCCCAATAAACCAAAATACTCGCTGCTGGAATGTACTTGGTGTCACTGAGGAGCAAACTGAAGACCAAATCAACACCTGCGCTTCTACCACCCCGGAACAACTGCCTTGCCTACCAGTGTCTACACAATTGCACGAGTCTCCTCTGGGCTGTCATGCCACGACCTGAGTAGGTCAGGTCCTTCTAAGGACCCCATGGACAGCCTAGGGAGACAACCAGCATCATGAAGGTCTAGAAATAACGAGCTACTCTCGAACCACTAACGAGTTACACTCGAATTCCAAAATCTATACTAGCTCATTTTACCATTCGACCGACCGTTCAAAATTGCGCCTAATCACTCAACAAAACTGCGCACCTTTTCTCTTTTGATAAATCGCTCCACTCAAAATTCCATAGCACCCAAAACCCATCCGCCTGCTACCGATTCAATCGGACTGCTGGTGCTCCCTTGCACCTGCCAGTGCAGACGGTCCCTTCTCCTCCCCCCCCCCCCCCACCTTTCCTGTCTTGGACAGAGAGGCCGGCCAAGGCCGGCAACTGTGCCCACGACAGGCGTGCGCTACAACAGCTTGCTCTGAACGTGCACGTAAAACCCTTTGACCTTTGACCTTGACCTTGAATGTGCAAAACCACCCGCCGGGGGAAGCTGAACAAAAGAATATCGGCCTCCCCCACCCAAACCCCCCAATACTTGCTGCTGGTAATAACTTGGTACTTGGTGATGCCTCGACCAGAAGCGGTCAGGCCCTTTATAAGGGCCCTATGGGCAACCTAGGAAGACACCACAGCATCGTAAAAGTCTAAAATTAACGAGCTACTCTCGATTCACTAATATCAAAACCTATATTAGCTCGGCCATTTACCTTTCGACCGACCGTTCAAAATTGCGCCAAATTCCCTCAATCAAAATTGCGCACCCTTTTCTCTTTGGCATTTAACTGCTCCATTCAAATTCCATAGCACCACCACCACCCCCACCCGCCTGCTACCGATCTGATCGGGCTGCTGGTGCTCCCTTGCACCTGCCAGTGCAGGCGGTCCCTCCTCTACCCCCCCCCCCCCCCCTTTCCTGTCATGGACGGAGGAGCCAGGCAAGGCCGGCTCTTGTGCCCACGACAGGCGTGTGCTACAACAGCTTGTTCTGAATGTGCACGTAAAACCCTATGACATGACATGACATGACATGAATGTGCACCTGACCTTAACACAGGTCGGCTCTTGTGTCCAAGACAGGCGTGCGCTACAACAGCTTGATCTGAATGTGCACGTTAACTCCTTTGATATTGGTATTGAACACAGGGCGCACATATCATAAGGCTCCAGTTGGCTCAACACCTCTCTCCAAGATGACCAGCCATGCCCTAGACCACCATCTCCTGTTCTCTACATGGGCAAAGATGTTGAGATTGGCATCTAGCAGGTCAATCTGTGCCTGGATCAGGGCCACTTGATACTGCAGGCGGAGTCTCACACGACACTCCACCATGAAGGTCCTCACGGTCCCAGAAGGTCTTGGGTATGGGTGACTGTATTTACGTGCCCCTATCCACGAGGGTTCAGGCACGCCCACCCCGGATTCAGCCTCTGACATCGCCAGTTGTCGATTCCGGGGCGGGAGGGGGGTGGGGGGGGAGGGGTAATTATAAAAATGCATGGGGTAATTTTTTTATATTGTGGTATGACCACTTACGAACTTAAATAGTTATATCAATTATAATTAGGGATCTATCATATTTATATATTATCACTCATATATTTATAATAGCACCATAAATAAAAGCCTTATATCTTTCTATTATTTTAATATATAATTAGTAGGTGCATTTACTTAAAATTTCGATCGGGCAAATCTAAATAATTATATAATATAATTAATTAATTACTAATAATATTTATATATATATATATTTTTTTATTTTATTACTTAGGCCCTGGAGGATAAAGGATTCGTAAAGCGGGGAGCACCGCGCCACCGGCAGTCAGGCGATCAAACAGGCGGGAGGCCCACTATGGTAAGTCCGGATTTCCACGGGGGGGCGTTCCGGGGGGGGGAGGCCTCCTACCAGGCTTCCCTATCGGCCAAAACCGCCAACGCCCTACCGCACCCAAATATGCACCCTACCACGGCGTCCCCCCCCCCCCCCATCCCGCCCCCCCCCCCAGGTTATCCATGTAACACAGGTGGGCCAGTATTTAGGATGATATGAATGATATGAAAATGGTAAATGATAAGCCCGCGAGCCGCCGTCTGGAGTGGTGGTGAAACGTATAAGATTCTTTGATGTTGTTGGTTGACTAGTGGACTGATTCAGTTATATGGTGAGGTGTCCTCGCCGCTCTCCCCAAGCATTCGTGAGCACTACACCCAGTCGGGTGCGTCACCTAAACGGATGACAAAGTCATTATTATATAATCCTCGGTGTCACCCAGAAGGTCTTGAAGGGGTGAGACAGGGAAGCCACATTATATAGGGAAATACTTAATCGTAGCCACCAGGATGTAACATCTCGCGAAATGCGATTTTAAGCTACGCCCTTTTTCGTAAGCCACGCCCCATGTCATAAACTAGTCTGATATGTTTCCGCGGGAAATAAACATAAATATGAACGAATAGGCCTAATTCCCTAGTAAATTATGTCAAATATAGAGCTGTGTTATTGTAACGAGCATTTAATAAAATATTAAGTAATACAAATGCGTTTTTCAATGTGTTTTTTTCTTCTAATCTGTACTTCCGATGTTTTGACGTACCTACGTAGTCCGATACACCTGCCGTCAACTCGGCAAATGAGTAACAGTGAGTTTATGACAGATGTATCGGACTACAAACAACGCTGTAAAGTTAATCGTTTGTAAACGTGACTCAATATTAATAATACGTGAATAATATAATATATCGCATAGTTTGGGTGGGTGTATTTTTTTTGATTTTTTTTTTTGGGGGGGGGGGGGGGTTAACGTCTGTATCAGATATGTAAACATGAATATATATACAGTATATGTAAAAATGAATATATAATCGTGCGTTAATTCATAATCTACCACCTACAGGTACGGTGAGGTTAAATTGACCGAACAACTGACCTAACAATGTGGTACATGATATTTGGCTAATGTCAGGGCTTTAGATTGCACCAGAACCGGCCTCGGTGGCGTCGTTGCAGGCCATCGGTCTACAGGCTGGTAGGTACTGGGTTCGGATCCCAGTCGAGGCATGGGATTTTTAATCCAGATACCGACTCCAAACCCTGAGTGAGTGCTCCGTAAGGCTCAATGGGTAGGTGTAAACCACTTGCACCGACCAGTGATCCATAACTGGTTCAACAAAGGCCATGGTTTGTGCTATCCTGCCTGTGGGAAGCGCAAATAAAAGATCCCTTGCTGCCAATCGGAAGAGTAGCCCATGTAGTGGCGACAGCAGGTTTCCTCTCAAAATCTATGTGGTCCTTAAAGTTACATTCTCTGGTTACCATATTATAACATCATGTACAAATGTGAAATACAAGCTCAAATGCACTTTTAAAAAAGTCATGTGTGTTCGCTATGAACGGATATCGTCAAACATATACGCTTGATTAGTCGCCTGTGCCGCCATAGCTCGGCAAAGCACAGACGACAGCCTGTTGTCAGTTTCAGTTAACACGTGCGTTTGCCATATGTCTGACGCCATATAACCGTAAATAAAATGTGTTGAGTGCGTCATTAAATAAAACATTTCTTTCTTTCTTTAGATTGCACCAAAGCTGCACATGTACTATATATATATACTGGGGTAGATTTTGCAATTTTATCAGGGTAGATTTTCCATTTTATATGTAATGTTAATTTCAGCTAAATAAATGCCTTCTTATGCAGACACTGAAAATTAAATATGAATATGATGGATTAATCCATTATCTAAATGATCAGGGTATATTTACAATTTGTTATTTGTAATTTTCATTTTCTATTTTTGTAAAAGTGGGGCGGGATATAGCCCAGTAGATGAAGCATTCGCTTGATGTGAGGTAAGTCTGGGATCAATCCCTGTCAGACCCATTGGGCTATTTCTCGTTCTAGCCAGTGCTCCACAACTGGTGTAACAAAGGCCGTGGTATGTACTATCCTGTCTGTGGGATGGTGCATATAAAAGATCCCTTCCTGTCTGATGCCATATAATCAGAAATAAAAATGTGTTGAGTGCATCGTTAAATAAAACATTTTCTTAATGTTAAAATATACCGGGTATGTGAATAACCTTACTGTATGTTTCCTATCCATGCTAGGAATAGTTGTAGGAAAATGAGACACTTAAGAATTTAATAGGCTGTATTTTAGAGTACCGTAACCACCAACAGTACAAGATCATCCACTGAGGGTACTTTTTCCTTAGACCGGCCTCGGTGGCGTCGTGGTAGGCCATTGGTCT